>NW_006921592.1:29373519-29379614 GCF_000298275.1 Orycteropus afer afer
CCAGTCGCTACTCGCCAAAGTAGGAGGTGGAACAGTGTTTTGTGT
The DNA here is from genome assembly GCF_000298275.1 of Orycteropus afer afer. Taxonomy (NCBI): domain Eukaryota; kingdom Metazoa; phylum Chordata; class Mammalia; order Tubulidentata; family Orycteropodidae; genus Orycteropus; species Orycteropus afer. The sequence continues at coordinate 29,373,565 of NW_006921592.1, forward strand.
AGTATGTTATGCCAATTGAGCTTGATGTCCCCTGTGACTATGGTCCCGAGCCCACAGCTTCAACTACTCGGTCCCTCTGGGTAGCCGGCTGTGACCAAGAAGTGACTACAACCTTGTCCCTTGTCAGCCCTACTATATACCTGAGAATTCAGATCACTCATACAAATAAACTTACAGGACCACTGTCCCGAGGCAGCAAATCTTTATGGAGGTAGATTGCCCAGTCTTCCTTCCATAGAGTGGCTGTGGGGTTTGAACCACCAGCCTTCTGGTTAGCAGTCAAATGCCTTAGGCATTATGCCACCAAAGCTCCTTGTGAACCTATATTAACCATGCTTAAATTTAAACACTGTTTAAATCAGAACTTTATAGCCTGAAATCAAAGCGTGCTGAAAAATTTTTGTTTTATAATGAATTCTATGGGAACTTTGATGACATAGTGCCTAAGGCATTTGACCGCTAACCAAAAGGCTAGCGGTTCATACCCACCAACCGATCCTTGGAAGAAAGGTTGGGCAATCTACTTCCATAGTAACACTGCCTCAGAAATCCAAAGAGGGGTCACTATGAGTCGGATCTGACTGACGGCAGTGAGTTTTTAAAGGATTCTATAGTTCCAGGAGAGGGGCATATTATGCCTTTTATTTTAGGCATATTCTGAGCCCTTTTATCTTAAAACTTGGGAGACTCTCCCTTTCTTTCTCTATGTCTTCTCTCTTGGTTTTTGGGATTCTGTGGGAGTGTAGTTCCTAGTGGCATAGTGCCTAAGGCATTTCACTGCTACCTAGAAGATTGATGGTTCAGACCTACCAGACACTCTACAGAAAGAAGACCAGGCAATCTACTTCCATAAAGATTTACTGCCTCAGAAACCCAGTGGGGGTTGCTATGAGTCAGAATTGATTTGAAGGCAGTGTTTTTTTTTTTTTTTTCCTGCTACACAAAAATAGGATTTCTTCATAGCACAACCAATTGCTTGGGAAGAGAAGCCATGCAGTTAACTGCATTTAATGAGTATCTGTTGTGCAGAATATTATTCTAGGTACTCAAATAAGTGGAGATGATGCCAGATGTGCTTTTACCAATAAACAGTAGGGCTAGGTCAATTGATGAAGTTTTTTTTTTTTTTTTAAACTTTTATTGTGGTAAAAACACACACAAGACATTTATCAATATAACAACTTCCACATTTACAGCTCTGGGATACTGGTTACAGTTTTCATATTGTGCTACCATTATTGCTATGCTTTTCCAAATATTCCACCACCTAGCTTTGGTGGCGTAGTCCCTAAAGCATTTGACTGCTAACCAGAAGGCTGGCAGGTTCAAACCCACCAGCCACTCCTCAGAAGGAAGATGGGGCAATCTACTTCTGTAGTGATACCTCCTCAGAAACCCAAGGAGGAGTCCCTATGAGTTGGATCTGACTCCATGGCAGTGAGTTTTTTTGGTATTAGCATTAAACTCAATGCTCCCCAAACAAAAACTTCCCCTTTACCCCTCCTGTCCCTGGTAACCGCTAATAATCTTTGGTATATATAATCTTTTTTTCCTAACTTACCTAGAAATTTTCCTCCCCCTTCTCTTCCCTCCCCTCCCCTCCCCTCCCTGATAACCAACAAAGAAATTTACTTCTATGTATAAACCTTTCCTTGACTTTTTGTAATAGTGGACTAATACAATATTTGTCCTTCTGTGATTGACTTATTTCACTCAGCATAATGTCCTCCAAGTTCATCCACGTTATGTGGTGTTTTGCAGATTCTACATTATTCTTTAGTGTTGCATAGTATTCCATTGTGTGTATGTACCACAGTTTGTTTATCCATTCCTCATTTGATGGTTTTTTTTTTCTATCTCTTTGCTATTGTGAATAGTGCTGTGATTAACATAGGTGTACATAGATCTATTTGTATTCTTACTTCTTTAGGATATATACCTAGTAATGGAATTTCTAGGTCAAATGGTATTTCTATTTCCAACTTTTTAAGGAGTTGCCATATTGATTTCCACAGTAGTTGTATCATTTTACAGTCCCACCAGAAGTGTATATGAATCCCAATCTCTCTACATCCTCACTAGCATTTGTTATTTTCTGTCTTGTTGAATGTTGCTATTAATGCTGGGATGAGATGGTATCTTATGGTTGTTTTGATTTGCATCTTTCTAATGGCTAATGGCTAATTCTTGTCCTTCATCATATTAGGGAAATTCTCTTCCAACACATTTTAGACAATTTTCTCTGTGGTTTTATCTGTCTCTTCCTGTTCTGGAATTCTGATTACACGTAGGTTATTCCTCTTGATGGTATCTCACATGAATCTTAGGCTTTTTACATTTTATTTTGATCTTTTTCTGATCGATCCCTTAACAAAGTAGTATTGAGGTATTTGTCTTCAATCTCATTAATTCTGTCTTCCATTGATTAGATTCTGCTCCTTCACCCATTCAATGTATTATCTGGATTTCTATTTGTTGTTTTCATATCATTTCTATTTTTTATTTATTTTGTCAATTTATTCTTGTATTGTTTTCTTAAATTGTTCTAGAGTTTTGTCTGTGTTTTCCTTAATTTTGTCAGTCTTTTTCTTGATCTGTCTCTCAATCCGTTGAAGGTACCCAAATATAATTCTTTTGAATTCCTTATCAGGGAGTTCCAATGCTATTTCTTCTTCAGGGATGTTTTCTGAGTTTGTATCCTGATCCCTTGTGTCTACTACATTATCTTGCTTCTTTCTGTGGACCGTGATGGTCTGTTGTCTCCAAGACATTTTGGTGGTGGTGTGTTTATGTTTAATGTGTGAAAGAGAATTAGAATGTGTGCACAGATCTCTGTTAGCTGTTTGTAAGGAGCAGTGGAGGGTGAGTTGAGCTGGTATTGGCTGCTGTCTATCATTGGTTACTTGGTATAAAAGCAGGTGGTGGCCCTCACTCAGTGGGTAGGGCTACAGGAGGGGCAAGTATGGTTGAGTTGTGTTGGAACACTTGTCTACCACTCAGTTAGACAAAAAAATAAAAAATAAAAAAAACACCTAAATAAATAAATAAAAACAAGAGAACAAAAAAATGCAACAAATAAGAAAAACTTCCAAAATATATTATGTTGTTGTTGTTATTGTTGTTGTTATGTGCCGTCGAGTCAGCCCCGACTCATAGCGACCCCTCCTTGGGTTTCTGAGGCAGAAAATATATTATAAAAGGATAAAAAGAAAGATAATGAGAAAAAGAGGGGAAAAAGCCACTATCTGTGGAAGATGGAATGAGAGAAAAGAGCAAGAGTAAAAGAATAGTAAAGAAAAAATGAGAAAACTGCAAAAGGAAAAATAAGGGATGGGAAGAACCAAAAGAAAGAAAGAAAAAAGGAACCAGGAAAAGGGAAGAGAAAAAAAAAAAAAAAAAGAACCAGGGATGTGAAAGGGAAAAAAAAAAAAAAAAAAAAAAAGGAAGAATATAAAAAGAATAATTTAAAAACTAATAATCAAAAAACTGTTGGGGAGGGGTGTGGCACCCAGGCTTTGTCAGGGCGATTCCTACTGGTCAAGAAGGTGGTGGAGGCAGGGAATGGCCATACCTCTGTTCATCAAGAGTGTGTGTGGGGTATAAGAGTAACAAGGGAGATATCCCACCTTTCCAGTTGTCAGCCTCCAGTGCCTATGCTGTCCTCAGCAAACGGAGCCCACTCCTGTGTAGCCATCTAGTTAAGAAAGCCACTCGGACATATTCAAAATAGTCACGTCCGCTGCTTGTGAATATTCAGAATGGATGCATGCTCAGGACAGCCCCTGGCAGTCCATAGATCTATTTGTCTCCTTCTTTGCCATTTTATTTTCTGGTTATCAGACACCAATGCAGTCCTTGCCCATGCAGTTCTTAGTGAGCAGAGCCAATTCTTAAAGTTGCTACTGAGAAATATTCAAAATGTCTGTGCCCTCAGGTCAGCGAGCAGTCTGTACCTCTGTTTATCTCCTTATTCACTGTTTTCATTCGTGTTCTTCTACTAGTTGGTATTTAATCTACTTCTTTATCTTAGCCTTCAAATATCAGGGTTCCAGGATTGTCTTGTGTATCAGTTTCAATTGGTTTCTCGTTGCTTTGTTGCAGAAGGTCTGTGTAGCTTGTCTGCCTATTCTGCCATCTTGCTGGAACTCTCCTTGATGAAGTTTTTAGTCACATAGTAGATTCAGCTACTCACATTTCCCTGTATTTTGATGTTGTTGTATTAATTCTCATTCATTTATTCTATATTCACTTGTTAAACTTTTAAGTTTGTACCTGTTATAAGTGCTTCTGTTGACTCCTAAAAGCATACATGGCTGACTTTTACATGTATTAATTGTTTAGAAGAATATAATGTATAGTTTCTATAAATACATATTAGTAAAACTGTAAAAATTTTTCCCCCTTTCTCTCCGCAGGTATTTGAAAATGCAATTGATCCTGGAGCTGTTGCAGACATTTTAGAAGGTAGGCACACTCTTAAAAAACAAAAACAAAAACGAAAAAAGATAGACACTAGATAGTCTGTTGTTTGTAAGTCACAATTAGAAAATGCTGCTATCTTCTAAAATATGATCTTGCTATGTTTGACCCTTTATTTATATTCAGGAAAACCTACGTAAAATTTGTATCATGGTTTTTGTTCTATTACAGACACTTTTAGGTAGATGGGATTTGCTAGATGGTATGATTTCAGCTATTTATTACGATTTGTGGTTTTTAGTATATTCATTGGAGCTCCGATGGCATAGCATAGTGCCTAAGGCATTTGACTGCTAACCAGAAGGCTGGCAGTTCAAACTCACCAGCCACTCCTCGGAAGGAAGATGGGGCAATCTACTTCCGGAAGGAAGGGTGGGCAATCTACTCCCATAGAGATACTACCTCGGAAATCCAATGAGGGGTCTCTATGAGTCGGAATTGACTCGATGGCAGTGAATTTGGTTTTGATTGTTGCTCCACTTATTCATCCCTCCCACCTCTCTGGCCCACTGGCAATCACTGATCTTTTCACTGTCTCTGATAGTTTTGCTTTTTCCAGAATGTCACCGACTTGGAATCATTCAGGATGTAACTTTTTAGTACTGACTTCTCAGTCTGAAAAAATATACATTTAAGGTTTCTCTACTTCTTTTCATGGCTTCATAACTCATTTCTTTTTATAAATGAATAATCCACCATTATATGAATAGACCATAGTTTGTTTATCCATTCACCTTTTGAAGGATCTCTTGATTGATTCCAGTTTTTGGCATTAATGAATAAAGCTGCTTTAACATTCATGTGCAAGTTTTTTATGTGGATGTAAGTTTTCATCTCATTTGGGTCAATACCTAGGTTTGCATTCCCATTGGTTGTACATGAGTGAGGGTTTCTTTTGCTTCATATCCTCATCAGCATTTGATTTGGATTTTAACCATTCTAATAAGTGTATAGTGGTATTTCATTGTTGTTTTGGTTTGCAATTCCCTAGTGGCATATGATATTGAACAACTTTTGTCTGGCATATGTATATCTTTGGTGAAGTTTTTGTTCAGATCTTTTGCCCATTTTCTAATTGGGTTGTTTGCTTTTTATTGTTGAGCTTTAAGTGTTCAAATTTTTCCATATCCTTGCCAACACTCGTCTTTGTTTTTTCTTGTTATGACTTAGTCTGGTTTTGGTATCAGGGAATACTGGCCTCATAATAAGTTCAGAAGTGTTCTTCCATCTCTGTTTTTAAAAGAGTTCATGAAGAATTGATACTAATTTTTTATAATGTGTGGTAGAATTCACCAGTGACACCATTAGGGCCTAGACTTTTCTTGTGGGTTGTTTTTTGATTACTAATATAATCTCTTCTTATAGGTGTATTCAGATTTTTAAATTTCTTTTTGAGTCAGTGTCAGTAGTTTGTGTCTTTCTAGGAGTTTGTCCATTTATCTCAATTGTCTAATTTGTTGGCATACAACTGTTCCTAGTTTCTGTAGTTCCTTTTTTTATTTCTATAAGGTTGATAGTTGTTGTTGTTGTTGTTAGGTGCTGTCGAGTCATTTCCGACTCATAGAGACCCC
>NW_006921592.1:29383539-29412645 GCF_000298275.1 Orycteropus afer afer
GCAAATGGAGGTCTCGAAAGCTTTACCTTATCCATATGAATCAGGCTGGTTTTGCTCTGATGATGCAGCTCTTTCCCAGTCCTATTTTGAGAGCCTTCTAACCTAAGTGACTCATCCTCCTCCTGTGTATTAGACAGTGTTTCCGGACTATTCATGAAGTTGCACAGTAATATATCAGACAGTGTTTCTCTGCTATTCATAAGGTTTTCCCTGGCCAATTTTTTGAGAAGTGGATGGCCTCTTCCTTCTTCCAAGTCTATCTCAGTCTGCAAGCTGGGCTGATACCTGTGCACCATGTGCATCCCGCTGGGTTTGAAACACCAGTGGCACAGCCTCAAGACTCACAGCAACACGTCACCACAGTAGGACAAACCGACAGACATGTTTGTCTCCCTTAGCTGTTGGAAACCTCTCCAACCTCACCTTACCAGGATCCCTGCGGCTGACTCCTCGCTCTCTCCCAGTCTCCCTAGCCTTTTTACTCTCCTTTCTCCCACTTTCCCGCCTTGCTGCTTGTGGGGCATGGTCTGGATTCCCTCCCCTCACCTAGATCCCTGCGGCTGACTCCATGGCTGATACTGTGGTTGATAGTAGTGTCTCCTTTTTCATCTCAATTTTAGTCATTGTGTCTATTCTCTTTCTTCATGATCAGTCTAGCTAAAGATTTGTCACCTTTGTTCATTTTTTCAAAGAATCAGTTTTTGGTTTCATTGATTTTCTCCGTTTTTCTGTTCTTTATTTCATGCATTTCTGCTTAATCTTTATCTTCTTCTTTCTGCTTGCTGTAGGTTTAGTTTGCTCTTCTTTTTCCAGTGTTTTACAGTGAAAGATCCATAGCTGATGTGATTCTTAATGACATTAAGCTTTATGAGATTTCAACTGAGGTTTTACTCAATTGAAAGAGTTAAAATCAGTATCTCAGATAATAGCAGAATATAAGCCAGACTCAAGTACTGGGTGATCCAAGGCAGGGCTTGAAAGAGGGCAGAATCAGGAGTAGATTAGGCCTCATGCTGACATACCAGATTAAGGGGTTTGAAATTAAGTGAAGAGTAAGTTAGGACCCATAGAGGTTCCACAGGTTAAGCTAGTCACTGGGCAGTTTATTTGGAACAGATGGCCAGAGCAGGAAGGCAATGGCTCAGGAAGCCAAACAGACAATAAGGAACTAGGAAACCCATAGGAATCAAAGGCCAAGGTCAGGTGGAAGTATCAGACAACCATGAGTAATGTTTGGACACAGAGTCACAGCAGTGGCCACAGAGAATCTTGATTTTAAGGCAAATGCTTGTCCCATTTTCTATCTTTACATTTGGAGGGGAATGAGGTAGAGATAATTCCCAGGAAATTAGTAGCTGGAGTCTGCAGGTGGAGGCAGGCAGGTAGAGTCAGAGATATGGGTAAAGGTCAGGGCTGGCTCTGCAAGATGTAGTGACCTTGAACAGCAGAAGTGAAGGTCATTGTTGAAGTGTTTACCCCCCTGGTCCCCAGGATGCTTGTAGTTGATTCCAGTTCACCTGAATAGCCTCCTACTCCATGACCCAGGAAGAACACTTGTGAATTTTCAGAAGATTGACCTGGATTGATGCTTGTCTGACAGTTGTGGATAGAGGGAAGCTACAGGAGATAACAGCAGTACTAACAGACACAGGCACCAGACAGAAGACAGAGGTCTGAGGAATGAAGAATTTGTACTTCTCAGTAGGTACCAGTCTGGCCAAGAGTGATACAACCTGAGCCAGTCATTGGATAAGTGTGTGGTATTTGGAGTCAGATTGGGGTCAAATGGTCTCCACCACTCACTAACTGGATGGCCTTGGACAAGCAACTTACCCCTATAAGCCCCAATTTTTGTATCTGTAATTGCCACACAGGGTTATGGTGAGGATTAAATGTGACAATTCACATAAAATGCTTAGCACGAAGGTTATCACATAAAGTGGCTAAATAAATACGCAACCAAAAACACAAAACCAGTTGCTGTTGAATCAGTTCCAATTTGTGGCAACCCGTTGTGTGCAGAGTAGAACCGTGTTCCACAGGGTATTGAAGGCAGTGACCTTTCAGAAACAGATTACCAGGATTTTTTCTCAAGGAGCCTCTGGTTGGGCTTGAACCACCAACCTTCCAATTAGTAGCTGAACTTTTAACCATTTGTGCCAAATAAGTTACTTGCTAGAAGTAACACATGAGTCATTGCTGGTATGGCAATTATTAATAATTATCATTATCATTATTAATAAGGAGCTCTGGTGGTATAGTGGATAAGGCATTTGGATGCTAACTGGGACCTTGGCAGTTCAAACCCACCAGCCGCTCTGTGGGAGGAAGATGAGGCAATCTGCTTCCATAAAGATTTATAGTCTTGGAAACCCATTGGGGATTGCTATGAGTTAGAATCGACTTGATGGCAGTGGGTTTTTTTGGTTATTATTAATAAATAACATAAATGGTATGTTATAGAAGTTTCAAACTTAGCAATTAATGAAAAATTGTGGCAGTTGTCTAGAATATTAAAATCTCTCTCTCTCTCTCTTTTTCCTTTTCAGGCTTCTTAACCAGGTTTGAGTTAATACAGCTAGTACCTCCAGGTAACGTGCCCATAAATGCATCATTAAGTTAGCTTACTTTAATTTTAAAAGGACTTTGACATAAAAAAAATAGAAACTAATATTTAAAAGTTGTGCCTTACATGAAAACCACATCATCATCATTATTTTGCCAGTCTGTTAAATATTGTGTACTTTCACAAGAGTAACTTTTTATATGTTTTGCAGCAGTGTGCATAATTTAAATAGGCTCCTGTCTTCTCATTTTTAAATAACATTATCTAGTTCTTATCAAATAAATTTTTTAGTCATAGTACAGCTTTTTTCAAGTGTTAGGCTTTGGACTATGTTTTAATTTGTGGTGTGTGTGTGCATTTGTGTTTGTGCATGTGCATGTGTGTATGTGTAAAACCCTAAACCCTCCTCTCTGTCAGGTTCTAGAACAAGGTTGGCAAACTACAACCCCAGACCAAATCCAGCCTGTAGTCAGTTTCTGTATGGCTCACAAGCTAAGAACAACCTTAATTAAAAAAAAAAAAAAAATTGACATATAATTTACATACCATAAAATTAACCATTTTAAAGTATACAATTGGTTTTAGCTACTTACACAAGGTTGTACAACCACCACCACTATCTAGTTCCACAACATATTCATCATTCCAAAAAGAAAACCCCATACCCATTAGGTGCCATTCCACATTACCTCACTCCCCTAGCCTCTGGAAACCACTAATCTCCTTTCTGTCTCTATGGATTTGCCTACTTTGAACATTTCATAGAAATGAGTCATACAATATGTGGCCTTTTGTGTCTTACTTCTTTCACTTAGCATTATGTTTTCATTCATGTTGTAGTATGTGTCAGTACATCATTTCTTTTTATGGCTGACTAATATTCCTTTTTGTGGCTGACTAGTATTCCATTGTATGGATAGACCACATTTTGTTTACCCATTCATCTGTGGATAGGTATTTGGGATACATATCCTGTTCTGTGACTATTATGAATAATGCGGATCTGAACATTTGTGTTCAAGTTGTGTGAACATATACGATTTTAATTCTTTTAATACACACACACACACACACATACACCTAGGAGTGGAATTGGTGGGTGATATGGTAACTCTGTTTAGCTTTTTGAGGAAGTGCCAAGCTGTTTCTAGTTTTTATGTTTTTAAATTGTTGTGAAAAAAATTAAAGAAGAAGGATATTTAGTAATGTAAAAATTATATGAAATTCAAATTTCATTGTCCATAAATAAAGTTTTATTGGAATACAACCATATTCATTCATTTAAATATTATCTATGGATGCTTTTGTTTTTGTAGTTGTAACTACATAGTCTTCAATATTTACAATATTTGCTAAAATATTCACTCCCTGGCTCTTTACAGAAAAAGTTTGATAGAACATGGGACTTGAAGGTGAAACTACTATGGCTCTTTACTTGGAGGATGTCTTGCATAGTACAACACCTGAGTGGATAAGACAGGGCAGGAACTTGCCACCTGGTGGCACCAATTCTCATAATCACCCAGTGCATCTGATTATAGGATTTTTAGAGTTGTCTTCATGTGAAAGAGAAAAAGGAGAGAGTCATTTTCATGTGAGAGAGACATGAGATAGGTAGGTAGTAGACAGATAGAATGAATAAATCTAAAACTAGAAAACATTTCCTTTCTTCTATTCTCTTCTAATCATTGCTATTTTATTATGTCATCTGTTGATGGGCATTTAGGTTGTTTCCACCTTTTGGCTGTTGCAAAAAGTGTAGAGGCTTTTTATGGGTTCATAGTCCCTTCCCACTATGAATATCCCTGAAGCAGGTTAAGGGCCCCAGTGGAGTAGAGTGACCCAAGAGTCTGTAGTTGTTTCTTTTCTTAAAAATAATATTTATTGTCATGAGAGAATAGAAGTGCAGTGCTTGTACAGAGAGATAGCTCAGGGTGTGGAAGTGCTTGGGAGGGAAGGACACAGGGAAGAGGTAACTGTGGGGAGGAAGTCGGAAGAGAGATGCTACATTGTAGGGAATTGCAGTCAATGTCATGAGACAAAATGTATATGAACTGCTGTATTGAAAATAAATTTGGTCCATAAACTTTCACCCAAATCACAATAAAAATTTTTTAAAAAATTGTGTTTTCAGTGAAAGTTTTCACGGCAAATTAGATTCCTATTGAACATTTTCTACACAAATTGTTCAGTGGCATGGGTTACATTTTTTCACAGTATGTCAACATCTTCATTAATTTCATTCTGGTTGTTCTGTTTCTAGTTATCTAGTTTCCTTACCCCCTGTGGTAGTTAAATTTGTATGTCAACTTGGCTGGGCCTGGTTGAGTGGCTGGGCAGCTGGTGGTAATTATTCCCCATGATGAGACTGGCAATCAACTCCATGATAGGATCTACCACAAGCAGCTGAGTAGCTGCCTTTGACAGGTGGTCTGCTTCCTGTTTATAAGGAGAAGCCTTGGGGATAGTTTCTAGCTTCTAGCACGCTTGGACCCTGCATGTAGCCATGTCATTGTTTAGCAGTCTGCCATGCTCTGCCAACTTTGGGACTTACAATGGACTTGAATTAATGGCCTGGCGTGTGGTTTGGTTACATCAAGACTGTGCCTTTTTACTTGTCATCCTTGGGCTTGTCAGCCTCAGCAGCCAGCAGCTGTCTGAGTGAAGAAACACCTCTAGCTCCAGTGGGCTGGGAGCAGGAGGCAGAGTAGAACCCCAGGTAACTGAGCACTGAGCCACACAATTTTTGTGTATCTTTTTAAACCCTTTAAAATATAGTTAGTATATATAAGTACTGTAAAAAGGGCATGGAGGTGGCACCTTCATCATAGTTGAAGGGCTTTCACCCAGCCCCTAGAGTCTGGCACCTTGCACTTGGACTTAAAGCCTCAAAACTGTAAGAGAATAAGCTCCTGTTTGTTAAGGCCATCCCATTTGTGGTATATTCTTGTCTGAGCGGCAATAGGTAACCAGAACACCCCCTTATTTTCTCATTTTTGCTTAAGAATAATTGTTGACCATTTGGTCTTATATAGATGATTTTTTAAAGAAGCACAGTACTCATGGATGATAATCTTTATTTTACGAGCCAATCTGTTATTTAGCTAAAGGGTGACCTCAGGGGATAGTTTTGGTTCAAGGTTTAAAGAGTATCTCAGGGCAATAGTCTTGGGGAGTCCTGTAGTCTCACCCAGTCCAGTACATCTGCACTTTTTAAGAATTTGAGTTTTGTCCACATAGTTCTCCTACTCTATCAAGCATCTATTGTGTATAGTTCTTTCTTCTGTCTCTTGGTACTTTGGCAGAGGCAGCCCCTGGAAACAGACAAGAATCCCATCTCCTTGGATCTAGGGATATACACTCTTGGATATGTCATTATCTTCTTAGGTAGACACAACAGAGAGAAGACAGAGGTGCCTCCTACCTGCTTTTCAGAAAATCACACTGAACGTTTTTCAGCCTAAAAGTGACAAGCTAAAATCAGGGCATTGAGTGTTTTTCCATAAGTTTTTTTTTTCCTTATTTGACCCAATTCTATGTTCAAATATATATCATTGCTAACCAGCAATTATATTTTAGTATGTTAATAAAACAGAAGGAGCCCTGGTGGTGCAGTGGTTAAGGCATTAGGTGCCATGGGAGAAAGGTGAGGCAGTCTGCTTCTGTAAAGAATTATACCCTTGGAAACCCTATGGAGGTTGCTATGTATTGGAATCAGGTTGATGGCAGAGGGTGGGTTTAATAAAATAGAAGCATGTCCATTTGGGTCTTACTTAATTTTACATGAGAATTTTGGAAATTACCAAATACCTAAATATTCTATAAAACCCTAACTCATCCTGTCTGTCAGGTTCTAGAACAGGGCTCACTGTTAAAAATTTCAATTAACACAAAAGTATGCAGAATGAAAAGTCAAAAGCTTAATTCATCAACAACCCCCATGGGATCATCACTAATAACAATTTTTGTGTATCTTTTTAAACCCTTTAAAATATAGTTAGTATATATAAGTACTGTAAAAAGGGCATGGAGGTGGCATCTTCATCTGACCTCCTCTACCTGCACAAAAGGGAGACAGAATCACCAGCAGCAGCCTAAAACTTATTCCTATGAGGCCAGACATGCCACCATCCTCCAGCCTTTTTGCCAACTCTGACACCAACCGTCCCTCCCACTGCACTCACTGCTTCTCTGCAGGGCACGATAATTTGTTGCAATGGCCACATAGAACTCACAGACAGTACTTGATTATGAGGTTTATTAGGGAAGTAACAGGCTACAATTCAGGTTCAGGAACGCGCTCAGGATACAATTCTTCCATCAGGACAGTCTCCCCTCTGCTATAGCCTCAGGTATTCCTCCCTGTCCCTTGGCCTCCTGGTTTCTGCTCTGCTTGGGCAAGTGTTACAAAACTCTTTTAGCTATGCCAATAGGTTCACCTAGATGCACCCCACTCTATCAGCAAAGCTCCCACCCAAAGGTACTCAGCTTTCTTAGTCTGTGGGCTGGCAAGCCTGCTGCTCTGTCTCTTGCCTCTAGGTTCCACAGCTGCCGTCTCTTAGCCCGTCATCTCTGTCAGGCAGTCCGGTGCAGGGATCTCAGGCCCAAGGACACACTCCACTTCACCTCCAGCTCCTCTCTCTTGGTGGCAGTGAGATCCCCCTTTCTGCCTCTAGGAAGGATCATTTTAAGCTTAGCAGAGTGACAAAACTAATCAATCTCCACATTAGAGTTCCATATACCTTATTTGCATGTCCCCACCCCCACAAGGGTTGTTGTTGTTGTTGTGTGCCATCGAGTCGGACCCGACGTACCATGTACTTTATTTACATTATTAACAAGCTATCCAATCCCCTTTGTGGGCCACAAGCATATCACATTTGCATAGTTCACCCAGTAATCTGGTGGGAGTTACAAAGACCATGGCTAGGAGAGCCACTCCCAGTAATTCACTGCACCACAAGTACTTTTAGAATATGTTATAGAAGCTCTGGTGGTGTAGTGGGTAAGGCATTTGGCTGCTAACCAAAAGGTTGGCAGTTCAAACCCACCAGCTGCTCCATGGGAGGAAGATGAGGCAATCTATTTCTGTAAAGATTTACAGCCTTGGAAACCCAATTGGGGTTTGCAATGACTCAGAATCGACTTGATGGAAGTGTTTTTTCTTTTTCTTTCTTTCTTTTTATTTTAAATGTATATACATTGGTGTTATTATTAGTTGCTGTTGAGTCTGCTGCTGACCCCATGTACAATAGAATAATGATCGTTGGTATGCTCAAGTCCATTGTTGGAGCCCCTGTATGTTCTGAGTGCCTTCTAACCTGGGGGCTCATTCTTTAGCACCATATTAGACAATATTCTGTTGTGATCCATAGAGTTTTCAATGGCTAATTTTGAAAGGAGGTTACTAGGTCTTTCTTCCTAGTCTGCCTTAGTGTGGAAGCTCCACTGAAACCTGTCCACCACAGGTGACTCTGGAATTTGAATTTTGATGGCATAGCTTATAGCTTCACAGCAACATATAAGCCATTGCAGTACCATGTACAGACAGATGGTGGATACATACAATAAAACCTGTGAAAGCTAGAAACTGTAAGACAGAAACCTGTCAGAAAAGGAAAACTAAAATATTTCCCACTAATATAAGGGATAGAAAAGTGGTGAGAATGTACCTTGTCAAAGGTGGAAAACTTGTGAGACCTGGAAAAGCAAGATGGTCCCATTGAGTTCTGGCTCTCACAGGTTTCACTGTATGTCTTGGGCTACCATATGTTTTTCATGTGACCAGAAATTCTTATATGAGAATTTGTAAGAATAGTTGGAAAAACAAAATGATGATTAGAGAATATTGAAGCTGGGCACGTGAATACTGGTAGAACTCAGAACTTAATCAGATGCAGATGGGGCTTTATTCATACCTGTTTTCCCTTTGTCTCTAATGCTTCAATTTCAGATTGTAGTTTTCATGGAATCAAATTTGAATTGCTCAGTTAATTTTGCTCAGCTTCAGATGCATTATAGATTAATCCACTAATTTGTTCAACATATGCTTATTGAGGGTTTACTTGGCACACGCTCTACACAGGGCCAGTCCTCCTGGTATGACTCTGGTAATACCAGGCACACAGTGGTGGCAGTAGTGAGTCCCCAGTGCTAGCTAATTAGGTACAAATTCTCATTGGACTTCACTTTGGGGATCTGATGGACCACATTTGGGTTCTTAGGCACAAATTGTTCATTGCTTGAATGATTACCTTTTCATTTTACTGTTGCTTGCTTTTGTTTATTTATTTTTAAAATACATTTTATTGAAATATAATTTATGTACAGTGAAATACACAAAACTAAAGTGACATGGGTCAATGCATTTTTCTTTTCTACCTTTCTTTCTTTCTTTCTTTTTTTTTTTTTAGTGTTCCTTCCCCTCCCCACCCATGCCTGGTACCAAAAAAGAAATTTTCCTTTCATATATAAACCTTTCCTTAACTTTTTACAGTAATGAACTGATACTATATTTGTCCTTCTGTGATTGACTTATTTCACACAGCATAATGTCCTCCAAGTTCATCCAAGTTATGCAGTGTTTTGCAGATTCTACATTATTCTTTAGTGTTGCATAGTATTTCATTGTGTGTATGTACCATAGTTTGGTTACCCATTCTTCTGTTGATGGGCACATAGGTTGTTTCCATCTTTTTGCTGTTGTAAATAGTGCTGCGATGAACATGGGTGTGCATGTTCTTGTCCTGGCTCTCACTTCTTTAGGATATATACCTAGTAATGGGATTGCTGGGTCAAATGGTATATCTAATTCCAGCTTTTTAAGGACTTGCCATACTGTTTTCCACAGTGCTTGTATCTTTTCACAGTCCCACCAGTAGTGTATGAGAGTCCCAATCTCTCCACATCCTCACCAGCATTTGTTATTTTCTGTCTTGTTGAGCTTTGCCATTAGTGCTGGGGTGAGATGGTATCTCGTTGTTTTGATTTGCATCTCTCTGATGGCTAATGATTGTAAGCATTTCTTCATGTGCTTGCTGGCCACCCGAATATCCTGTTTGGTGAAGTGTCTATTCATGACTTCTGCCCATTTTTTAATTGGATTGTTAATTTGTTTGTTGTTGAGGTGTTGGAGTTTTCTATAAATTTTAGAGATAAGTCCCTTGTCAGATATGTCATTGCCAAATATTTTTTCCCAATGTAACCAAAACCAAAAACCAAACTCATTGCCATTGAGTCGGGTCTGACTCATAGCGACCCCTCCTTGGGTTTCCGAGGTGGTATCACTACGGAAGTAGATTGCCCAACCTTCCTTCCGAGCAGTGGCTTGTGGGTTTGAACCACCAGCCTTCTGGTTAGCAGTCAAATGCCTTAGGCACTATGCTACCCAGAGCTCCCTTTTCCCAATGTAGTAATCTTTTATTGTTTTAATATTTTTTTTATACCGTGCTTTCAAACATACTTACTGTAATCAAGACAAACCATTACACTAATAGTATAAATAACTCAGTTTTGTATTTGGCTTTCCTCCTAAAGTATGGGGAGGTCCAACAGTTTTGCTTAGAAGAAATAAAGGCTCTGTATTAGTTCCCTAGGGCTGCCATAACAAAGCAGGTGGCTGAAAATAACAGAAAATTATTCTCTTACTGTTCTGGAGGTTAGAAGTCCAAAATCAAATTGTCAGCAGGCCATGCTCTCTCCAAAGAATGTAGGGGAGGATCCTTCCTTCTCGTAAGTTTTGATCATCCCTTGGCTTGTGGCAGCATCACTCCCATCTCTGCCTCTGTCTTCATGTCACTGGCTTCCCTCTGTCTGTCTCTGTGATTCTTCTCCTGTTCTTATAAGGATACTAGTCATGTTGGATTAGGGCCCACCCTACTCCAATATGCTTCATGTTAAATTAACTGATAACATGTCCAAATCCCTAGTTCCAAATAAGGTCACATTCAGAGGTACCAGGGGGTACATGTGACATCAACATGTCTTGTAGGGGACAAAATTCATTCCGTTGTCTGTTGTAGACCCCTCTGGTTCTTCAGTTTACAAGAATGGGAAAAAGTAAATGGACACAGGGGGGCAGTGTAATCCTGTTTGACGTGAGTGTGGTGCTTTCTTTTGATTAACCTTTCAGATAAACTCCTCCACTTTGGAGTAAGTTTTAAGTATTCAGTCCAGCTGCAAAACTTTATTTCAGCAGATACCCTTTTATACTTTGATTGTGATGTTTTCCAGGCTTTAACTAGCAAGGAAAGAAGTCTAGTCTCAGCTGATCTAGCTGGAATTTCTACTTTAACACTCAGTAGCTGTGTGCCATCAGACCAATGTCTTAAAGGCTCAGAGTCTCAGTTTCCTTATCTTTAAGAGAAGGAATCACAGAAGATCCTGTATCTGAAAGCACGTTGTCTGATATGCTCTATAAGTGTTATATATTTCTCTAACCAATATTGTTATTAAAATTATTATTTCTTTTGATGTTTTATTTGTTTCCTTTAGGGGAGAGGGGTTGTTCAGTGATGCCATTGATGGTGTCACTGTTGGAGCCACTAGACTTTAAGAATACTTAGTTCTTACTGATGCTTCCCTTGGCCTATGAGATGTACTCAACCTACACATCTGTTTATTCATTGTGTATAACCTAGGCTCTTGTTGCAACTTCCCCTTGGTGTGCTGACATTGTCACACTACACGGCAGTGTTGGATCTCCAGAAAAGGACCTTGACCAGAGACTATATTGAGATGCTTCACAGCCCTCTATTTCTCTAACTCTGTGCCAGTTCATTTTTGTTCCTGTGATTCTGAAGATAGTGGATGAGCCTACTTCTGATTCCTTGGCATTTTATTTTTTATTTTGGTGAAAGTATATACAGTCAAAGATATACCATTTCAACAATTTCTACATGTGCAGTTTAATGACATTGATTCTATTCTTCAAGTTGTGCTACTATTCTTGTTATCTTTTTTCAAATTATTCTATCATCGTTATCTTCAACTCACTGCCCTAAGTTTCCCATCCAGTCTTTTGAGTTACCATTGTCAATTTGATCTCACTTAGATAATTCTTTGTCATTGTTGTTAGGTGCCATGGAGTCAGCTCTGACTCATAGCAACCCTATGTACAATGGAACGAAACACTGCCAAGTCCCGTGCCAATCCTTGCTATACCTGAGCCCATTGTCACAGCTACTGTATCAATCCATCTCATTGAGGGCCTTTGGCTTCTTCACTGACCCTCCACTTTACCAAGCATGACATTCTTCTCCAGGGAATGGTCCCTTCTGACCACATGACCAAAGTAGATGAGATGAAGTCTGGCCATTCCTCCTTCCAAGGGACATTCTGGCTGCACTGCTTCTAGGATAGAGTTGTTCATTTTCTGGCAGTCCATGGTATTTTCAGTATTCTTCATCAACACTACAACTCAAAAGCATCAACTCTCCTTTGGTCTTCCTTGTTCATTGTCCAGCTTTAACATGCATATGAGGCAATTGAAAATATCATGGCTTGGGTTAGGTGTACCTTAGTCTTCAAGGAGACACTTTGCTCTTCAGCACTTTAAAGAGGTCTTTTGCAGCAGATTTACCCAGTGCAATGTGTCATCTGATGTATCGACTACTGCTTCCATTGGTGTCGATTGTGGAACCAACTAATAAGAAATCTTTAACAACTTCAATCTTTTTTCCATTTATTATGATGCTGCTTATTGGTCCAGTTGTTAGGATTTTCATTTTCTATATGTTGAAATATAATCTATACTGCATATTGAAGTCCTTTATCTTCATCAGTGAGTGCTTCAAGTCATCCTCACTTTTCAGCAAGCAAAGTTGTATTGTCTGCGTATCTCAGGTTGTTAATGAGTCTTCCTCCAATCTTGATACCATGTTCTTCTTCATACAGTCCAGCTTCGTGGATTATTTGTTCAGCATACAGATTGAGTAAGTATGGTGAAAGGATACAACCCTGACACACCCCCTTCCTGATTTTAAACCATGCAGTATCCCCTTGTTCTGTTTGAATGACAGCCTTCTGGTATATGTACAGGTTCCTAATGAGCAGAGTCAAGTGTTCTGTAATTTCCATTCTTCTCAACGTTACCCATACTTTGTTGTGATCCACACAATCAAATGCTTTTGCATGGTCAATAAAACACAAGTAAACATCTTTCTGGTATTCTTTGCTTTTAGCCAAGATCTATCTGACATCAGCAATGATATCCCTTGTTCCACATCCTCTTCTGAATCCAGCTTGCATTTCTGGAAGTTCTCTGTCAATATACTGCTGCATCCATTTTTGAATTATCTTTAGCAAGATTTTACTAGATTTTCAGTAGAGTGTGATGTTAATGATATTGTTCGATAATTTCCTCCTTCTGTGGGATAATTCTTTAAAAGAGTGCAATGTTCAATGCAGATATACTTTCCTAATTAAGATAAGCTATTTTTTTTTTTATTCAAAGAAGACTTCAGGGGATAGTTTTGGTTTAAGGTTTAAAGTTTAAAGGTTATCTCATGGCAATAGTTTTGGGGGTTCATACAGTCCCAGCAGCTTCAGAAAGTCTGGTTTCCATTGGGAATTTGAAATTCGGTTGCATTTTCCCTCCTTTTGATCTGGATACTTCTTGGCCTTTTATTTGTTACCTTAATTCTTGCTAAGTGTAGGAATAATTCAGTAGTTGTCATTTTGGATGCAATGAGAAGAACTAGCTAGTGTCACTGGTAGAATTCTTGCCTTCCATGCCAGAGACCCAGGTTTAATTCCCAACCAAAGCACCTCATGTCCATCCACCACCTGTCTGCCATTGGAGGCTTGTGTGTTGCTATGATCGTGAACAAGCTTCAGTGGAGCTTCCAGATTAAGACAGACTAGGAAGAAAGGCCTGGAGATCTACTTCTGAAGACCAGCCAGTGAAAACCCTATGAATCACAGTGGTTTGCTCCCATTGTGCCTGGAGTCACCATGAGTCTGCAGCTAACTCAGTAGCACCTAACAACAACAATTGTAGGCAGGCACTTAAGTAAATGGTTTTATTTGAATCCTTGCTGTTCATTCATGGAGATGGGGTCCAGGATGCCACACCTTACCACTCTTTTCTGAACATCCTTGAAATCCAGTTTTGAGATGCCTGTCTTTAAGGATAGCCCAAGGGGCCTATGAGAGATGCTGATAGTGTGGTCTCTCAAGTGTGATTGTCCTGGCTGGGTCCTGTACTGGTTGAACTGCCCTGGGTCCACAGCTTTTAGGGATAGCCCAGTGACAGCTGTAAAAATAAATAAGACAAAGACTCTCCTTTTGTGGAGCGTTCATGGAAGCAGATCACAAATAAACACTTGAACAGAAGTATCAGTTAGTGGTAACTATTATGGTGAGAGAGAGTAAAGCAAGGTCATGTGATAGAGAGGGTCAGGGAAAGGATGTTTTTTTAGGTTGGATGTCACCTTTCTAGAGATGACATTTAAACCAAGGCCTGTCACTCAGTAGGAAGGGGCAGCCTTGCAAGGATCTGGGGAAGGAACATTATAGGAAAAATATAGTAAGGCAAAACTCCTACAGAAGACATGAACTTTGTATGTTTGAGGAATAGTAGGAGGGGTGGCATGGAAGGGTTAAGGGGGATAGAGGTAATATAGGATATAAGAGAGGTGACCAGGTGCCTGACAAACAGGTGGTTACATAGAAAGACTAAAATAAAAAAATCAAACCTATTGCCATGTAGTCAATTCTTACTTGTACTGACCCTACAGGACAGAGTAGAAGTGCCCCATAGAGTTTCCAAGGCTGTAATACTTATGGAAGCAGATTGCTTCATCTTTATCCTGCAGAGTAGGTGATGGGCTCCTACCACTGACCTTTTGGTTAGCAGCTGCATGCTGTAACCAGGGCACCACCAAAGCCCCTTGGAATCAAGGACAAATCTTGGATTTTGGGCTTGAACAAGTGGCTTGATGATGGCATTAGTTCTGATGGGAAGACTGGAAGAGCTGATTTTTAGAAAATATCAAGATTTCTGTTGTGGACCTGTTTTGTTGGAGATTTTATAAGACATTTGATGTGAAACTTGAAGGATTAATAGGATCTCAACAGGAGGAGAAGGAAGAAGGGGCATTTTGGAAGGAAGAATATAAGCTGTAAATGTATAGCTTATGGTGGTGCTTGTTATTTACCATCAAGTCAGCTCTGACTCATGGTGACCCCATCCATGTGCAACAGAATAAGATGTTGCCTGATCCTGTGCCATCTTCATGATCCTTGGCATGTTTGAGTCCATTGTTGTACCTGCTATGTATGTTGAGTGCCTTCCAACCCAGGGGGCTCATCTTTCAGCACTGTATTGGACTGCTGTGATCCATAGGGCTTCAATGGGCTAATTTTCAGAAGTAGATTGCTAGGTCTTTCTAGTCTATCTTAGTCTAGAAGCTCTGCTGACACCTGTTCACCACGGGTAACTCTGATGATATTTGAAATACCTGTGGTGTAACTTCCAGCATTATAGTAATGCACAAGCCACCATAGTATGACAAACTTCAGACGTGGAGGACAGCTTAGGGAGGGAAAGATAAATCAGTTCTTTGGGGCTGGAGTGTGTTTGGGAGAAGAATGGGAAGAAAGGATATTATGGCCAAAAAGGAAATGATGACCCTTTGATCCTTTCCTTATTAGAACCCCAAAATTAATACTAAATAGAATAAGAGAAAAATTAATTCATCACATCATTTGATGTAAGGTCAATTATTTTCTCCAATTGATATACCAAAATTATACCCTCTTTAGAATTCTCACAAATAAAATTGTCATCACCAAACAGTTAAACTACCTCATTGGCTATAGTTACTTTTTGATGGAGTATAGGGGCCACTCTTGTCCAAAGCATTTCTGGGGATGGCTCAGATGACAGTTTCTTTGTCCTTTAGGTCAGTGGTTCTCAATCCTATTAGACCCAAGCTCTTCTTTTTATAGTATTTTTAACATCTCTTTTGCTATACTGAAATAACATTCACAGTTAATATAATCAACTTTTACAAATCTGCAAAAATTCAATTCTGTATTCTAACTGTAATAGAATGAAGAAATAAAAAGAGAGTGATTTATAATAAAATTATATGTATATCAATATGTAAGTGTCAAGCACAGTTCCCCAGAAGGCATAATGAAGTATTTATATATGACATGATTTTTAAAATGCCAAGCAGCTCCTGGTAAAGATCTTAACAAGATGAAGTACATTTGTTCCTTGATTTACATGGTACCTGCATTCCTGGAAAAATAAGTATATTTTAAAGCCAGGCAAAAAAGTGCTTTGTGTTTATATGTAAAACAGAGTTTGGTTCTAGGCTTAGATAATTATAAATAAGTTTTTAGCTTATTAGAATGTTGTGAAAAAGGGGGATAATTGTTTGCTGTGTAGGGATGTCTTGAGCATTGTAAGATACCTCACAATTCTAGCTCTTACCCATGAAATGTCCCCACAAATTTCCAGAATGTTCTTGGAGGTTGGTACCACCCCTGCCAAGAATCACAGCTCTAGTTCTAGGCCATTCAGACACTACCATCCCTGCATACAAAGAACATTTAACATCAGTCTAACTGCTGCAGAGGCAGCAATCGGTCTCCCTTGTTCATTTGATCCCCAGGGCCTGCCCTAAGGTGTGTCCTTAATACATATTTGTTGAAGGAAAGAATGGATGCATGGATGGATGGATGGATGAATGGAAAGATAGATTTTCTTCTTTGTCTTGTTTTGTGGCACAGCCCCTTAGATAATCTTTTTTGTCTGTTACATCCTGGACAAGCATTTGAAACATTTCCAGGAGAGAAAAATGAGAAGTCATTCTCCACTGGAGTGCTGGGATCTAGATGTTCATTTCAGCTGGGTGCAGTCTCTGATCTTTTGTAATATGTACCTTTTCTCCTTCCTAGTGTGGGAAAAGTTGGCCTTCTACGAAGAAAACACAAGGGATTTTCTTTTCCCGGAGCCCAAGCTGACACCCTCACACCCTGGCATGTGTCGAGAGGTGCTCATGAGGACGACTGCAGGTTTTCCAGTAAGTGAGCTGGGCTCAGCTGAGCTTCCTATTGAGAGAGAAATTCTTGGAACCTGCAGATTTTTTCCTGATGAGGCTTAATCTTGGGCGATCCCTTCTTCTTGTTTAGTTCCTTGTTTTTCTGTTTAGTGGTAGCCTTATTTAACTCAGTCCCTGGGTAGGCAAATGACTACCACAGTTAGCTGCTAACTAAAAGGTTGGAGTTCAGACCCAGAGATGTCTCTGAAGAAAGGCCTGGCGATTTACTTCCAAAAAAATCAGCCGTTGAAAATCCTGTGGAGCTCAGTTCTACTCTGACATACATGGGGTCACCGTGAGTCAGAGTCGACTCGAGGATAGCTGATGGTGGTGTTAGCCCTATTTAGATGTTCAACATAAGATTCCAAATTGTCCCCACTGTTGATCTGAAAAACAAGGGCCTTATCTAACCAGATTAAATCATTACTATAGTCACATCATCACAAATTTATAAAAAGGTTGCTTTTTTCCACCTCCTTTTAATGCAGACTTAAAGAAAGATGTGATATTATCTGTTCATTTGTTGTTGTTGTTGTTATTATGTGCCGTCGAGTCGGCCCCGACTCATAGCGACCCCTCCTTGGGTTTCCGAGGCAGTATCACTACGGAAGTAGGATTGCCCAACCTTCCTTCTGAGGAGTGGCTGGTGGGTTTGAACCGCCAGCCATCTGGTTAGCAGGCAAGTGTCTTAGCCACTATGCTACCAGAGCTCCCTCTGTTCATTTAGTCATAGCTATTATTTTAGTAATAATAACCAGCAAAGAGAATAGTAGTAGTAATAATGCCATCTCTCACTTATTTTGTGCTTTCAGATTTTCATATATGCTATCTCATTTTCTTCATAAGAATTCTTAGGTTAGCCAAGGCAGATATTACAGCCTCCATTTAGCAGAGGGGACACTGACAGACAAACTGATATTACTGAAGGGTCTCAAAAGGACACAGCAGACATTCAATTGATGATCTAGCTGTTTGGAGGGCAACCTGTGAACCATTTTGATGTTGTCTGCCATTTTTTTTTTTTAAATCTCTGCAGCAACTCTGACAATTTCTTGGCTTTTATGTCACCTAGAGGACTTAATTTTAAGGTCTTTGTGAATTATAAAAGGCCTATTAAATGCTCAGCTTTCATTTTACTGTTACATGAATTGCTATTATTCTTTAATAAAAATTTCATTAAATCCCTGCTGTGTGGAAAGTACTGTGTAGAACATATAACATGGAAGAACCCTGTTTCTATGACACTTACAATGACAGAGTTTTCTAACACTTCAGACAGCAAGCCTTCATCAAAGGTGGGCTTAATCAGAATTCCTAATGACTGTCCTTTTAAGCTCTCCCTTGTCTTTGTGGGTTTGGTGACTATCACTGAAACTATTTTTTCTAAGAGTTATGTGTGTTTCATTTAGATCTATGGTATACACAAAATGCTCACATATATTATTTTGGGTTATTGGGATATTGTTGTTTAGATACTATAAGGGGATAAAAACTGGTGAGAATCAGGCAGGGCATACTCTGATTTGCTTGAGTTTTCTGTTAAAAAAAAAAAAAAAAAAAGCCGTCTGCAAACACTGGGCTAGTACCCAGCAAAATATCAAGACAAGGAGAAGGACACTGTTGTATTTACCTGAGTGTTATCTTTGCTTAACTTTATGGGCATAAAGAGGAAGAAGAATATATAGGAAATTGTGTTTATATACATCTATAAATGCAGGTAATAATGAGAAAAAACCTACTGCTATCAAGTTGATTCTGACTCATAGTGACCCAGTAGGACAGAGCAGAACTGCATCATAGAGTTTCCAAGGTTTTAATTTTACAGAAGCAAACTGCCACATCTTTCTTCCATGGACCAGCTGTTGAGTTCAAACCACTGACTTTTTGGTTAGCAGCCAAGTGCTTACCATTGCACCAGCAAGACAAAAAAAACAAGCCCACTTCCATGGAGTTGATTCTGACTCATAGCAACCTCCATTGGTTTTCTAAGGTGGTAAATCTTTATGGAAGTAGTTTGCCCAGTCTTCCTTCCATGGAGTGGCTGGTGGGTTTGAACCGTCAACCTTCTGGTTAGCAGTCAGATGCCTTAGGCACTGTGCTACTAGAGCACCTTATTGTACTACCAGCACTCCTTAATTACTAGAGAAAGGGCTTAAATTACTGGAAAAATCCCATTATTCTTTGTGCACTAGAGGTGAAGTATTAATTCTTACAGTTGTTAAACTATAAGCAGTTGGCTAAGAGATGTTGTTAGTGGCAAGTCAGCTCAGATTCATGGTGACCTTTCATATAACAGAACGAAGCATTGCCCAGTCCTCACCATCTTCATGATCGTATATTTGAATCTATTGTTGTGGCTATTATGTCACTCTGTCTCATTGAAGGTATGTTGACTATTCACGGTATATGAATGAACAAATCAGTCTTAGATGAGACTTCAGCTCACTCATTTGGATGCATTATGAGAAAGACCAGTTGCTAGAAAAGGGTATTATGTTTGGTAAAGTAGAGGGTCTGCAAAAATGAGAGAAACCGCATCTTGACACAAATGCTTCTACAATTTCTTGGGAAATATAAACAGGTAATAATTTCAATTTTTATTATAATAAAATGGTGGTCTAGCCCTGTACCATCCGAATGTATTGTAAAGTAACAGTAGTTTAAACAGTATGGGACTGAGCAAGTATAGAAATATAGACCAATGAAACAAACAAGAAAGAGTTTGGAAACACATCTACATAATTAATATAAATATTTGATATAAGATAAAGCAAGTTTTTCAAAGCAAGTAGGTAGGCAAGGAGGACCTCTTTCTCCCTCGGCAATCTCATGCAGTTCTGTGGACCAATATTTTAAATAGAGTAACTAACAGCATGGATGCTGGAGATAGAATGCCTGGGGTCAAATACCAGCTCTGTCATTGAGAAAACCACTTGCCCTAAATCATCTTGGACTCATGGCAACCCATGGGTGTCAGAGTAGAATTGTGTTCCATAGGGTTTTCAATGGCTAATTTTTTCACAATAGATCACCAGGCTTTTCTTCCAATGTACCTGTGGGTGCAACCTCCAACCTCTAACCTTTCATTTGGAAGCCAATTGTGTTAACCATTTGTACCACCCAAAGACTCCCTGTCTTTACTAGTTGGACAAATTACTTGAACTTTCTGTCCTAGTTTACTCATCTGCAAAATGGGGATACTGTTAGGACCTGCCATATGGGGTTGTTGTAAGCATTTGATAAGATATGCAAAGTACTTAGGACAGGGCCTGGTACATGGTACATTGTACTACATAAATGTCAGCTATTCTTATTATGTATGTACTTTAGATAATGTGTGGGGGTTATGCTGATCAAACAAGAACATTTAGATTCTTGCATGATTTCAGGTTAGCATGGGATGGACAAAGAAGCTATTTCTAGTACTTTTACTTGCTTTATTTTAATGCTGTTTTATTTTTAGGGCATTGCTCCCAAGTTAGAGTTTTCTACAAGGACAGCCATCAGAGAACGTGTGTGTCTGCATAGAAACAGATTTCTTGTGAGTATAATTGAGAAGCCAGTGATAGAAATAACAGGACTTTTATTCGTACATTTAAGAATTTCAGCCTAAATTAATTTTACCAAGTATATATGCAACTGAGCACACAGAAACTTGGAGATTTTGCTTGATTTGCATTTCTGTACTCAAATGATTTGCTCAGCTAGACCATCAATTAGAGTAAATATGTTTGCCACACATTCTTCGCACAGTGTGGTTGGTGGGGCAGCATGATCCAGAAGGTAACATCGCAAGTTTGACCCAAGGAGGCAAGTTAACCTTTTTTGTGGTTGTTGTACCACAGTGTCTGCTGCTGATCATATGAACAATTGTGTTTTCTTCTTCCTTTTGCTGAAACTCAGAGTTGAATTTGTGGTTCACCTTTGGGAGCCATGAAGGGTCTTAGGGCATCTCTGTATTCTACCTTCATCTCACTCTGTTGTCTTACCCTAAACTCCCCTTCACCCTGATTTCTTCTATATTTCTTTTACCATACATTTTGTAGCCATTTAAAATTCTTTCTAGAACAGGTTGGAGAATGAATGAATGTGATTTGTAAAGCTTCATCACATACTTTTAGAACAAGGTAGAGTAAAATTAATAAGTGAAACAAAATGCTTGTCATCCCAAAACACACCTGTAGTCCTGAAAAATAACTTGAAAATGTGGGCAATGGGTTAATTGTCCTGGATGAGAATGGGTCATTAATCTGAACAAACTCTTTCTTCTAGGAATAATAACTCATGTAAAAGGAGATTAATAATTTTAAGAAAAGCATGAGCTACTTTTTAATTTTTCCTTATTTACTTTCTGTTTTCTCCAGTCTCTCTGATCTGTGTGCTTGAGTATTTTTCAGCCAATCTTTCTTTCTCTTGTAATCTTCTTTTAACCTCCTAATATAAGTATTCAGTTAAGTGTTAATTTTTATAACTTTTATTTTTTTTTTCTTATAGCAAAACTATCACATTCATTATAGAAAGTTAGAAAATATATATAATCACAAAGGACAAAATAAAAATAAAAATTAACTAATTTCTACCATCTAGAGATGAGCCTAATTTTTTAGTGTACAGTATATCCTTCTGTACACATCCCTCCCCCACACACAGTTCATTTGAAAAGGTTGAGATCATGCTTCATCTGTTATTTTGTATCTTTATTTTTTTCATTTCATATATCATGAACATTTTCTCATGTCCTTAAGTATTATGCTATGTGATTTTCTATGACTGCATAGTATTCCATTGTTTACAAGTCCCATAATTTGCTTGCCCAATCATTTTCCTTTCTAGGGGCATTTCATTGGTATATCAGCCAGTTATTTTAACAGGAAGATTAAAGGAAAAAAGTGGTTTGAAGTACTGAAAAGTAGAAGGGGAATACTGAGGTGACAGAGAGAGTAACCATAGTTGGGGTCATCAAGAATGTAGACACTTGCAAGGACTGCACAGAAATGGGGCCCAGATCTCTAGAAATGCTGCTTCCTGAGTATGCTGGTACCTGAGGAATTCAGAGGGGCTCTGCAGGGTTGAGGCTGGAATCTCTAAGAAGGGTTACTTCTTACCATTAGTGCCTCAGGAGTTCGGAGGAAGGATCCTGTGGGCTGCATTCAGAATTCTGAGGAGAGGTCTCAGGCCAGCTGACACCAGATGTCAGAGGGGACACAAAGAGGTTGTTCTAGAGTATGAAAAACACCAAACAAACTAAACTGGAACCATTTGCTGCTGCCAAGGAGAAGAGTGGTTTCTGAGGTGATGCTGGCAGGAATAAGCTGGAAGAAGCCAGTCTCATCTTCTTCCTCCAGCCTTGAAGGCTCTCTCCAGCACCTTCTAATGGTAGAGCATTACAGGGAATAGCTGAAAAAGCAGGTGTGTAAAGAGTGCCAGCCTCCCTATCTTAAAGCAGAGTATAACAGGGTGGGTTTGGAGCAGAGAGGCATTTTTTTACTCATCAAGACAGTTGGATTCTAATTTTCCAACTATCATAACCATCTTTATAGCCGTACACGTGTTGTTGTTGTTAGGTGCTTTTGAGTATGTTCTGACTTATAATGACCTATGTACTACAGAATGAAACAATGCCTGGTCCTGTGCCATCCTCACAATCTTGGATATGCCTGAGTCCATTGTTACAGTCACTGTGTCAATCCATCTCATTGAGAGTGTTCTTCTTTTTCACTGACCCTCTACTTTACCAAACATGATGGCCTTCTCCAGGGACTGATCCCTCATGATAACATGTCCAAAGTATGTGAAATGAAGTCTTACCATCCTAGCTTCTAAGCTAGGCTGTACATCTTTGAAGATAGATTTTTATGTTCTTCTGGCATTCCATGGTATATTCAATATTCTTTGCCATCACCATAATTCATAGACATCCATTCTTCTTTAGTCTTCCTTGTTCATTGTCCAGCTTTTGCATGCATATGAGGCATCTGAACATACTATGGCTTGGGTCAGGTGCACCTTAGATGTCAAAGTGACATCATTGTTTTTTAATACTGTAAAGAGGTCATTTGTAGCAAAGGCATTCAATTGTGTGGATCAAAACAAATTATGCATAGTAGTGCAAAGATTGGGAATTCCAGAACCCTTAAATGTGCTGGTAGCATAGTGCCTAAGGCACTTGACTGCTAACCAGAAGGCTGGTGGTTCAAACCCACCAGCCACTCCTCGGAAGGAAGATGGGGCAATCTACTTTAATGATACTGCCTTGGAAACCCAAGGAGGGGTCGCTATGAGTTGGGTCTGACTCGATGGCACATAACAACAACAACATAAATGTGCTCATGGGGAACTAGTACATAATAAGGGGATACTGTTAAATCAGGAAAGATGTGCATCAAATATTGTGCATAAAGATGTCATGAGACAAAGTATATGTGAACTGCTGTATGGAAAGTGAATTTGCTCTGTAAACTTTCACCAAATCACAATTTAAAAAAAAATAGATTGTGTACAAAGATGTCCATTTGGTTGATGCAATATGTCATTTCTTTCTTTTTTTTTTTTTTTTTTTTGTCATTTGATTTCTTGATGGCTGCTTCCATGGGTGCTGATTGTGGATTGAAATAAAATTAAACCCTTGACAGTTTCAATCTTTTCTCCATTTATCATGATGTTGCTTACTGGTCTTGTTGTGAAGATATTTGTTTT
The DNA here is from genome assembly GCF_000298275.1 of Orycteropus afer afer. Lineage (NCBI taxonomy): Eukaryota > Metazoa > Chordata > Mammalia > Tubulidentata > Orycteropodidae > Orycteropus > Orycteropus afer. The sequence goes on from NW_006921592.1 coordinate 29,406,856, forward strand.
CTTTATGTTGAGGTGTAATCCATACTGAAGGCTGAAGTCTCTGATGTTCATCAGTGAGTTCTTCAAGTCCTCTTCACTTCAAGTTAGCAAGAATGTGTCCTCTGCATATTGCATGCAGGTTGTTATTGAGGCTTTCTCCAATCCTGATGCCAATGTTCTTCATATAGTCCAGCTTCTTGGATTATTTCCTCAGCATACAGATTGAATAAGTATGGTGAAAGGATACAGCCCTGACGTACATCTTTCCTGATTTTAAACTACAAAGTATCCCCTTGTTCTGTTTGAAGGCCTACCTCTTGGTCTATGTACGGGTCCCCCATAAACACAATTAAGCATTCTGGAATTCCCATTCTTTGCATTACTATCCATAATTTGTTTTGATTCACACAGTTGATTGCCTTTGCATAGTCAGTAAAACTCAGGCAAACACCTTTCTAGTGTTTCTTGCTTTCATCCAAGTTCCATCTAACATCAGCAATGATATCCCTCATTCCATGCCCTCTTTTGAATCTGACTTGATTTTTTGTCAGTTCCTTCTTGATGTACACCTTCAATCGTTTTTGAATAACCATCAACAAAATTGTACTTACATGTGATACTAATGATATTATTTGATAATTTCCACATTTTGTTGGATTCCCTGTCTTTGGAATAGGCATGTATATGGATCTCTTCCAGTTGGTTGGCCAGGTAGCTGTCTTCCATATTTCTTGGTATAGTCAAATGAGCACTTCTACTGTTGTATACATTTGTTGAAACATCTCAACTGGTATTTGTCAATTCTTGGATCCTTGGGATTTTTTAATTTTTTTGCCAATGCCTTTATTATAGCTTGGACTTCTTCCTTCAATACCATCAGTTCTTGATCATATGCTACCTCCTAAAACCAACATTGATTAATTCCAAACATGGTGACTCTGTTTTCCTTCCATCTTCTGATGCTTCCTGCATCATTCAATATTTTGCCCAAAGAATCCTTCAATATTACGATTTGAGGCTTGAGTGTTTTCTTCAGTTCTTTCAGCTTGAGAAATGCTGAGAATGTTCTTCTAGTTTGGTTATCTAACTCTAGGTCTTCGCACATTTCATTATAATACTTTACTTTGTCTTCTCTAGGTGCCCTTTGAAATCTTCCATTGAGTTCTTTTATTTTATCCTTCTTCTATTCACTTTAGCTACTTGGGTGTCCAAGGCAGTATCACTATGGAAGTAGATTGCCCAACCTTCCTTCTGAGGAGTGACTGGTGGCTTTGAACCACCAGCCTTCTTGTTAGCAGTCAGGTGCCTTTAGGCACTATGTTACCAGAGCTCCTGTACTTCAGGATAGATTTTGAAATATTCTTTTGACAATGAATGCAATGCCATTCTTTTTCAATTTTTCATTCCCAGCATAGTAGACCATATGAATGTCCAATTCAAAATGGTCAATACCTGCCCATTTCAGCTCACTAATGCCTAGGCTATCTATCTTCAAGCATTCCATTTCCTTTTTGAAAACTTCTTCCTATATTCATACTTCATACATTACACATTATGATTATTAATAGGTGTTTGCAGCTGTTTCTTCTCATTTTGAATAGTGTCATACCAACTAAGGAAGGTTCTGAAAACTTTACTCCATCCACATCATTAAGGTTGATTCAATTTTGAGGAGGCAGCTCTTCCTCAGTTGTATTTTGAATGCTTTCCAATTTAAGGGTCTCATCTTCTGGCCCTACATAAGTCAATATTCTTCCACTATTTATAAAGTTTTCACTGGCCAGCTTTTCCAGAAGTAGTCCACCAGGTCCTTTTCCCCACTCTGTGTCAGTCTGGAAGCTCCACTGAAATCTGTTCACTATGGGTGACCCTGCTGGTATTTGAAATACCTGTGGCATAACTTCCAGCATCACAGCAACATGCGAGCCACCGCAGTATGACAAACAGACAGACAAATGGTGGAGTGATATACATAGTCATGATTATTTCCTTATAAAAAATCCTGTGAAGTAAAAGTGCTGGACTCAAGAATAGGCCAAATTATCTACCTTCTTTTTTTCTCTCTCTACTTCCCTCCCTTCTTTCCTTGATTTTTTCATCTACCTACCTACATACCTATTTATTTATTTATGGCTAGGGTGGAGGGATATGTCTGATACTTTCCAACTTCCCCCTAATACAAACAAATATCATTGTAATAAAACATATTATTCTAGCAAATTATAAATACCAGTAAATAAAGTTAAGCTGAACTGGAAAAAATGCCCTTCCTTAAGTTTATTTTTTGTAAGTCTGAGATGTTCAATATTTTCCCTTAAAGGAAGCTCAATTAAATGCGGTTATATTTTGATTGAATTCTATTCGATTAAAAAATTTCCTTTTTATGAATATTCTTTCTTTTTGGTTTTAGGAGGACAGACTTAAGCCACAAAGACCCTTATCTACGTCACCTGGACCAGTATTCCCCCTAAACAACATAAAGACAAAGCCCAAGGGAAATCATCTTGACAGGATGCCCAGAGGCCTCCAGAGCCGGTCGCCCTCTCCGTTTCCCACCAGGCGTCTCTTCCAGGACCAGCCAGCTCCCTTGAACTTTGGAAATAGTTTCAAAACTTCCAGAGAAATCAAACCACCATTTGTAGTTAGACATGTGAGCCTAAAGTCATTTTTCAGAGACTTCTGGAATGAAGTGGGCATGCATGAGGGTAGAACATTACATCCATTTTACGGGGAAGGAAAGTTAGATTAACTTGGGCAAGCTCATACCACCTGGTGAATAGCAAAGCCAGGATGCAATCACAATCATCTGACTTATGCTCTTTCTGCTATACCACTCTCCCTCTTGTAACTCATGTATCTTCATAGATTAAATTATGTCACTTCCTAGTGTCACTGTCAGGAGATGTCTATAAAGATGTCTGATAGAAAGGACTTGCTCAAAGAATGTCAGCCATCTCTATTTTTAATTTTAAAAAACTATTAGTAGAATGTTGATATCTACATATGATGTTAGCTGCTGTCAAGTTGACCCTCTACTCATGATGATCCCATGCACAACAGAACAAAAACCCTACGGAGCACAGTTCTACTGTGACACACATGGGGTCACCATGAGTTGTTATCAACTTGATGGCAACTGGTAATACTAGCAATTGCACATTCAAGGCTATTTCTTTCCTTTACCCTCAGGTGGATAGTGCAAAGCCCTTTGGTGAGACTATTTCAGAGCATCATTCCCGAAAGTCTAGAAGAAAATGCAAGTTGTCAAACTTTCCGTTTCCAATGAGAAGAGGTACTTAAGTTTCTTCTGTACAATTGCCTATGGAAACTTATATATCCTACTTCCAAATTTTCTTTTATTCTGAGGAATCACAAGTTGCTTTGGAAACTGTGGGCCTAATTCTCAAGTAGTCTTCAGCTGTGGAGTTTCCAGGAAGGCCTGGCCTCGGAGCAGAGACAGAAGGTTTCCATTTGACAGTTCCTCTTGGTATGGAAGGACTGTTCTGAGTAGTGTTGCTGAATGTGCTGAGGTTGAAGTTGCTCCCTGGCTAGGCTGGAAAAGCAGAGAGCAGCTGTGTCCTTGCAAAGGCACCACTGATAGCTAATGAAGAAGACTAGCCATTTTTTTGGATGGGAAAGAGCAGAGGATAGGTGGAGATCTGTAGACATACATTTTTTGACAAGGTTGCATGTCAGCAAAGATGGGGGGCAGCCTGGCTGAAGCAGTTAGGTTAAGGAGTGATTCTCAATCTTCCAGACCTCAGCCCTTTTTGCATTCTTCAATAATATATATTGATAAAAAATAGCTTTTGTTATCTTTTGATAAGGGGTTTTGTTATATCTATCAATATTTAATGTATTAGAAATTAAAACTAAGATATTTAAAAAATACAAGAAAGCACAAATACACATTCCATTAGCCACCAGAGTGGGGGCATCATCACATGTTGTGTAATTTCTGCAGAGTTGCATGTACATTCATGAGAGAATGAAAGGGAAAAGGCAAATTATATCTTAGTACTATTTTGAAAACAGTTTGGACATGGGGGATGATCTGAAAGGGTCCCAGGAACCCTGGGGAGGTCCCTGGACCACACATTGAGAGGTGTTTGGCTAAGGCATCTCTTGGAGGCCATTACCTTGTGTTTGATATATGTGAACCATGTCAATAAGCAGTGAAGTTCAGCCATTCCTGGGCTTAATCAAAATTCTTAGCTGAGGAAGCAGGGTTGATGGTCCACTGTCTTGCCTCCTGGTAGGACTGGACCTATATCAGCCATGACAATAGGGTTCCCACCTTAAGTGTAAAGGTTTATACTTTTAAGGGACTGTGCAGGCTTGTGGTCACTCATGCCAGTATTCTTGGATAGTGGTGACTGTTTGACATAAGCTGTCCAAGGAGTACAGGTTTGAAGCAGAAAGTGTTTCATCACATCTGACACTAAAGTCCTTTGAATCGAAAATTACTCGTGCTGCATATAAAAGCTTCCCTATGATAGTGAAATAAACCAGCAGCCAGATGCCCTCTCCCAGGGAAGACAAGTAGGGCTTAAAGCTGCCTCAATGATGATGGGACTCAGACATTGCATTTGTCAAGGCCTCTGCCCCATCCTGATCTTGGTAGGTGGAGAGCCAAGAATCCAGAGAGTGTAGATTTTTGGCATAGTTAGATTTAGAGAAGACTTGGATCCTTGGAATTTCTGTAGCTAGCTAGACCATTGCTTAGGTGATCTGTAAGCTCATTCAGCCAGGCTTAAGGGAGAATAAAACAATGCTTCAACTTGAGGAAGCTCTGGTGACACAGTGGTTAAAACTGTCAGTGGTTAGAACCCACCAGCCACTTGGCAAGAGAAAGATTAGGCAGTCTCCTTCTGTATAGACTGACAGTCTTAGAAACCCCATGAGGGCAGTTTTTCTCTGTCCTATAGGGTTGCTGTGAGTCAGAATGAACTTGATAGCAGTGGGTTTGGTCTCCAACTTGAATGTGCATTTGAATGACCTGGGGATCTTGTTTAACTGCAGATTCTGATTTGGTAGACCTGGGCTAGGGCTTGGTAGTCTTCCTTTCTAACAAGCTTTCAGATCCTGCTGCTGCTGCTGGTCCATTGGCATTTTGAGAAGGAAGGGCATGAAGGCAAGCCCCCTATAAAAGAGAGTGCTCAGAACCAGAACTAAACAGGCTACCAGGCCACAGGACAGGTTTGTAGCTGTAGGTGAAAAGGGCCTTAGCTTTGCTGCTTCCCTGCCCAGCTGGGGGTGGAGAGAAGAGAACTTCTGGGACAAGATGGACAAACATCTGTCCATGCCCAGATGATAAGAAAATCACTAGGCTTTTAAAAAAATCCTTTTCCATCTTCCTTCTTCCTATTAATGGCCCAGAGCCATTGATAGTGGCTTTTGTCTTTGCCTGAGCCATACTCACACTGGGGAGAGCCATGGTGCCTTGCAAATACTCATTTTTTTTAAAAAAAAGTTTTACCCTGGAAACATCCAATTTAGTCTTGCTTTTGTCTGTATTTATTACTTCACTTCCTAGGGTTCTTTTTTTAATTAAAAAATTTATTTTCATAGCTTTTAATATTGCAGAATAAGGATCATAGGATTTTGTATATAGACATTCCAAATGAATCCAAAAGCATTTTTTTTTTTTTTGTAAAGATAAGTAAACTTAGCAAGATTGTCAAATATAAGTCATCAAAATAATACCATCAGGGAGGCGGGGCAAGATGGCGGACTAGGCAGAAGGATTGCACAGACCCTCTTCAACAAAGAAAAGGGAAACCAATTAACACAGACACAGAAGATAATCTT
>NW_006921592.1:29421070-29424353 GCF_000298275.1 Orycteropus afer afer
TGTAAATTTTGGTCAATGACATGAGACAAAGTATATGTGAACTGCTGTATGAAAAGTGAATTTACTCTGTAAATCTTCACCCAAATCCTAATAAAAAATAAATAAATAAATAAAAAAGAAAGTTGAATTATACTTGAAGAAAATAAATGGTATATTTAGGATTAAAAAAAAATAATACCATCAGTTATAAGTTCATACACTTTTAACAAAACGACAGGAAAAGGCATTTTAGAATTTATAGAGTTTATCATAGTCCATTGGCATCAGGCTGATTTCTACTCATAGTGATACCATAGAACAGAGTAGAACTGCCCCTTAAGGTTTCTCTTCTTTTTTAACTTTTTATCGTGTTTTGGGTACTTTCCAGTTATCTCTACCATTCTTTGGGATTAGTTCTACTTTATAATTATGATTATCTAAGGTAACCTTAAGAATTTATGTTCTTGCTGCATTATGTTCTCCAAGCTCTTATGCATTAAGTTGTCTCAGTTCAACATTTGTGTCTACTGTGGACAAGAACACTCAAGAGTTCTGATATAAATAGGATTCCAAGTAAAGCAAATATCAAGAGAATGGCAGAAGAGGCAGAGTATATGAATTTTCTTAGACCCACAATGCTTTCTTCCAGGCTCAGGACACCTGGGCAAATATTAGTTTCCCTGACCGTGTAAGGGTGACAGAACTTGTTATTTCACTTTAGACTCACCTTTACCCTTCCTCTTTGCCTATGTCATTAATATAATGCTCATTGTTGATCCCAGAGAGACAGGAAAGCCTGTAGATCGAATTGCTGTCTCAAGGAAGATGTAAAAGTGATAGTATAACTTAGAAGGGAACACTTAAGTTCTGTAATCATTCATTCATCAGCTAATATGTTTGTGCTGCTGTGGAATAAATGTAACAGCAGTTTTAGGAGCAACTGGTAATAATGAGTCATTGAAATACCTGTTCCTCTTTCTTCTAGCTTCTTCTCTTGACAGTCTTGCAGCTAACGTCAAGGTAAATTTAGAAGTAGCATTTGTAGAACAATTTGTTTCCAGCTCTCTTATGTCAGTTATCATGCTTTCTCCAATCAGTTGGTGGAAAGATACATTCCTAGTTAGTGCTGCTTAAGGAACTGCTATAGTGTAACTAAGGAGCTCTGGTGGTACAATGCCTAAGGCATTTGACTGCTAACCTGAAGATTGGCAGTTCATGTCTACCAGCTGGTCCGTGGAAGGAAGATGGGGCAATCTACTTCCGTAAAGCTTTACTACCTTGGAAACACAATGGAGGTTGCTATGAGTCAGAATCTCAGTGGCAGTGGGCTTATAGTTTAACTAGTGTTTAAGTAGAGAGGTGTCTGGGCTCCACTCTATACTTTCGGGTTAGTTGATCTGTTCCCCAGACAGAAACTCTTTGTGTATGTGGGCCTAATACTGACTTTGTTGTTGATAGTTGCTGTTGAGTCAACTTTGACTCATGGCAACATTACGTACAACAGAATGGAATGTTGTATAGTCCTACATCATCCTCACAACCGTCAGTATGTTTGATTCCATCATTGCAGCTGTTGTGCCAATCCATCTCACTGAGAAGGTCCCTCACCTTTGCTGGTCCTCTCCATCACTAAACACAATGTCCTCCTCTTATTGTTGTTGTTGTTGTTATGTGCCGTCGAGTCGGCCCCGACTCACAGCGACCCCTTCTTGGGTTTCCGAGGCAGTATCACTATGGAAGTAGGATTGCCCAACCTTCCTTCCGAGGAGTGGCTGGTGGGTTTGAACCGCCAGCCTTCTGGTTAGCAGTCAAGTGCTTTAGCCACTATGCTACCAGAGACAATGTCCTCCTCTAGATCCCTCCTAATGACACGTGCAAAGCAAGCTAGTTGGATAGTCTTCTGTTGTGATCCATAAGGTTTTTATGGGCTAATTTTCAAAAGTAGATTGCTAGACTTTTCTTCTTAGTCTGTGTTAGTCTGAAAGTTCCACTGACACCTGTCCAATATGGGTGATCCTATTGATATTTAAAACACTGGTGGCATAGCCTCCAGCATCACAGTCACATGCAAGCCTCCACAGCACAACAAATAGAGAGATGGGTGGTAGACCGCATACTTTAGCAGTAGTGATTTCCCTTGCTTTTTCTATAATCAAATATCTGTTAACATAGAGTTAGTAAATCACTTATTCTTAAAGTTTGATTGGTTTGACAAGAACACAAGATTATATGTGTGCAAAGAAAATTGAGTATACTATGCTTCTTATGCCATAACTTTTAAGTGTTTTTGCTAAAGAAAAAAAAGATATCTTTCCCAAACCAAATAATCCCCAACCTTCAAAAATCAAAGTTCAGAGTATGAGTCTCTTTGGCTTGTTAATACATGCCAAACATACAGAATTTTGTTGTGTAATGTTGCTCATTTTTTCTTAACTTTGACTCCCAAATGTATTGTCTCTGGTGTTCTCTATGCCCTTCTTTGATTTGCAGGTGCTCCCTGGGGTAGTCTGTCATCTTTCCCCTAATCTCTTCCTTGTTCTGCCCCACTCCTGACTTTAAATTAAGCAAACAAAACAAAACTGCAACTAAAGAATGATGTACGTTGTCACTCAGGTTATCAAAGAGCCAGATGAGCGGATTGTTTTCAGAAATGACACACCATCACCTTTAGATTCAAGTAAGTTTGGAAAGCCCTCGGCCAGTTACAGTAACCAAGGGGATGCCGATTTCCACCGGAAAACTTCATTTGCCATCTCCCAGCATTCCAGGTCACCCAGCCCGATTCTGGATCAGCCCCTTCTCCAAGAAAGGTTAGCAGTGAGTGCCTGTCTCTTTGCTTACAGAGCACATGGTGGTCTGGCAGGAGTAAAGGTCACTTCTATGTTTCCTTTCTTAGAGATAGTCAGCTTGGGACTCCTTGTTGTGAAAACATGATTATTGCTTTTAAAATCAATCCAAAAGCCAGGATGGAGCCTTTTCTTGGCCTCTGGAAGGCATGTCTCCGGATCTGTTGGTTGAAAATAAGACAGACAGCTAGCTACCTTTGGCATAAAAAGCCAGTTGTTGTCAAGTCAATTCTGACTTACGGTGACCTCATGTGTATCAGAGTAGAACTGTGCTCCACAGGGTTTTCAATGGCTGATGTGGTGATTAAGTTTGTGTGTCAACTTGGCTGGGCCTGGTTGAGTGGCTGGGCAACTGGATGTAGTATTCCCCATGATAAGACTGGTAATCAACTCCATGGTGGAATCTACTGTGAGCAGCTGAGTAGCTGCCTTTGGGTATGTGGTCTGCTTCCTGTATA
>NW_006921592.1:29425438-29433652 GCF_000298275.1 Orycteropus afer afer
AAGGCTGGCAGTTCAAACCCATCAGCCACTCCTCGGAAGGAAGGTTGGGCAATCTACTTCTGTAGTGATACCACCTCGGAAACCCAAGGAGGGGTCACTATGCATTGGATCTGACTCGAAGGCAGTGAGTTTAGTTTGTTATTTTGTGGTGACATAGTGCCTAAGGCATTTGACTACTAACCAGAAGGTTGGTGGTTCAAGCCCAACAGCCACACAGGGGAAAGAAGACTGGGAATCCACTTCCATAAAGATTTACCACCTCGGAATCCCAGGAGTCACTATCAGTCGGAATCAACTTGATGGCAGTGAGTTTGGTTTTTGTTTTACTCCTAGACATGGTTTACCTTGGGTTTCCAAAGCAGTATCTCTATGGAAGTAGATTGCCCAGTCTTCCTTCGATATTATCACAATAAAAAACACATTTGCATGTGTCTTGAGGGCAGCCAGAGATTGAGAGAAGAAACCTTTTTTTAAGGAGATCTTGTTAAGCACTTGGCTGCTAACTGAAAGGTTGGTGGTTCAAACCCACTAGCAGCTCCACAGGAGAAAAATGTGGCAGTCTGCTTTTGTAAAGATTACAGCCTTGGAAACCAGATGGGGCAGTTCTACTCCATCCTATAGGGTCACTATTTGTTGGAATTGACTCAGTGGCAATGGATGGACTGAATGGCAGTACCAGCAAACCCTCAGTCCAATCCTGAGCATACCTGGGTGATTGGTCACTGTAACTCAAGGGAAGTGCCATTAAAGATAATTGTTTAAGACAGCTGTTCTGCATGAAAGATTTGACTATCTGCTTTTCTCCATGTTATTTGTGATGAGAATAAGAGATCCTCATGTCAAAGTAACACACTTGTTCATAAAGAGACTGTTGTAGAAATATATTCCAGAACAAAAGTGGACCTGAAATTTTTCTAGGATTGTACAGCAAGGGTGAGGTAGACTAAAAAAGTGGCAGTCTACTCTTAGTGTTGACCAGAAGTGCTAGAATAACTTGATATTACAATGTTTAAGGGAGCCTTGGTGGTGTAGTGCCTAAGGCATTTGGCTGCTGCATGGATTTGAGGAAATCAAATTGTAATAAAATCTATTAAAGTATGGTGAGTTCTTCATTAGTTACTATACTGGAAGAATATAACACAGCATAAATAAAAGCAGACAATGAGAAATGATAAAATTCAGGTTTGGGCCCCAGAAGCAGGTAGTCAGGGACACATTTAAGCCTCTCTCTGGGGCTAACCCTCATTCTTGCCCCCTTCTCTCACTACCAACCTGGAAACTGGCAGGTTGGCAAAGTAGAGATGGAGGTGGGGTGGGGGGTGACCCTGAGTTAAAGACTATAGAGAATTGATTTTTCTTTTCATTTTATTTATTTATTTTTAATGTATTTTATTGGAATATAATTTATGTACAGTGAAATACACAAAACTAAAGTAACATGGGTCAATGAAATTTTTTTTTGCAGTGTTCCCTCCCTTCCCCTCCCACCCCTGGCAACCAACAAAGAAAATTTCCCTCCATATATAAACCTTTCCTTGACCCTCCACAACAATGAACTAATACTGTATTTGTCCTGTAATTGACTTATTTCACTCAGCATAATGTCCTCCAAGTTCATCCATATTATGTGGTGTTTTACAGACTCTACATTATTCTTCAGTGCTGCATAACATTCCATTATGTGTCTGTAACATAGTTTGGTCATCCACTCTTCTGCTATAAATCTTAGAGATAAATCCCTTGCCAGATATGTAATTATTGGCAAATATGAATTTGTTGCTATCATTTTTGTTATGTGCTTTTTCATGGTGTTGATTTCTTTGTTTCAAATAATTTTCTATGCTGAGCTTGTTTTGTTTATGAACTGTGTTATCACTTCCTTCATTGCTATTGTTTTAGTATTTGCTGAATATTTATGCTGATCCTCCTTTTTGATGTGAAGCTTTATCATTTTTCTTTGAGGTTACCCTGTGATTTATAATTTTCTTCCCAAGTTTAGAACAGTCCATTCTTTCTTGTAGTTGTCTTGACTTCCCTACCATCTAGAAGTTCTGTAACGACACAGTATTTCCCCTCTTTTTTGGTTTGTAGTTGTCCTCATTTGTCAATTGATGTCTCTGCTTCCCTGTTTACAATCTTGTAGGCTTACTTACTTTGGATACTTCCACAGCTGGGTTGGTTTCTGGGTTATATCATCATGTCTGTTAATGGTCAGTTGTTGATGGCTGTTGTTGCTTCTCTGTCTGAAGGGCATCTCTTGTAAGGTTGGTCTGGTTTTAACAAATTCCCGTAATTTCTGCTTATCTGGAAAGTCCTAATTTCACCATCATGTTTGAGGGTCAATTTTGCTGGGTACATAATTCTTGGTTGGAAATTTTTCTCTTTCAGAGTTTTATATATACCATCCCATTGTCTTCTTGCCTGCATGGTTTCTGCTGAGAAATCCAAGCTTTGTCTTATTGGTTGCCCCTTGTAGATAACTTTTTATTTTTCTTGTGCTGCTCTCATGATTCTTTCTTTGTCTTTGGTTTGGGTGAGTTTGATGATGATATGTCTGGGTGATTTTCTTTTGGGGTCTATCCTGTTTGGGGTTTGTTGAACTTCCTGAATGGATATATTCTCATCTTTCTTCATACCAGGAAAATTCTCTACCAACAAATCTTTGACAATATTCTCTGTAGTTTTCTTTTTCTCTTCCTGTTCTGGAATTCTGATTACATGGAGGTTATTCCTTTTGATGGTATCCCACATGAACCTTAGGCTTTCTTCATTTTGTTTTGATCTTTTTTTCTGATTTATCCCTTTCCAAAGAAGTGTTCAGGTATTTGCCTTTAATCTCCCTAATTCTGTCTTCCGTTGATTCAATTCTGCTCCTTTGCCCATTCAATGTTTTATCTGCTTCTGAAAATTTAGTATTAATCATTTGGATTTTTGTGTGTAGATTTTATATCATTTCTCATTTTTCTTTTATTTTGTCATTTTGTTCTTGTATTGTCTTTTGAAATTGTTCTAGGGTTTTCTTTGTGTTTTCCTTGATCTGTCTCTCAATTTGTTGAAGATACCTAAATATAATTCTTTTGAATTCCTTATCAGGGAGTCCCAATGCTGCGTCTTCCTCAGGGATGTGTTTTGGGTCTGTATCCTGGTCCCTTATTTATCCTGCTTTATCTTGCTTCTTTGTGTGGACTGTGATGCTCTGTTGTCTCCAAGGCATTGTGATGTTTTTGTGTTTATATTTAATTGGTGATTGTATATTGGAGTGACTTGCCCACGATTCTTGTTTTCTTTTTTTGCTTGCATGTTATCTACACAAGCAGGGTACTGTGCTGTGCTCCTGTATTCACTAGTTGACAGCACCTATACACTCACCACCTGTCTCCTTTCCTGTTGTCAGCCTCTCATATGTCCCTGCTGACCATGGCAAACAGAGCCTATTCTTAGGTCCCTGGAATCCGAATGAGAATGCTATCACTTTAAAATCCAAAATGGTTGCCACTTGTAATGATTCAAAATGGCTGTACCTTCAGTCACTTTAAATATCCAAAATGGCCACAGCTTGTAAGCATTCAAAATGGCTGCACCCTCAGTCATTTAAATATTCAAAATGGCTGTCACATGTAAACAATCAAAATGGCTGCCCCCTCTGGACACTGGAAAGTCAACAGTTCAGGTTGTCTCCCTCCTTGCTGTTTCCCTTCCTAATCATAGGCCACCAGCGCAGTTGTCCCTGCAGCCCTTGGTGACCAGGGCTGATCTTTAGGTCAATTCTCAGGTCCCAACACCACTTGGAAATATTCAGGCTATTGGTCCCATCAGAGTAGCTGACAGTCTGAAGCTCTGTCTCTGTACTCACTGTTTTCATTCAGTTTTTTTCACTACTTGGTGCCTAATCCACTTCTGTATAGTTCCTTTCAAAGCTCAGGGCTCCAGGATTATCATCTGTATCTCTGTCAACTGGTTTTTCTTTTCTTTGTTGAAGAGGGTCTGTGTCACTTGTCTTCCTATTCTTCCATCTTACCAGAAGTGAGATAATTGATTTTTAAACAAGGAATATAAAGAGCCTTCAATACGTGATCATGAGGAGACTATCATCTGTTTCTAAGTGCTATGTGATTCCACACAAGTACTTTTGCAGACCTTAGTTTCCTCATCTATAGAATGGGGAAATAGGTCTTGGATGTGGCAATCAAAGATCCTTTTACAGCTACAAAGGGCTTCTCTTCTCCCAGAACTGGTGAAAGTTGGCTTTTGTCCATGTGCCTTGCTTATATAGGAGCTCTTGCTTATATAGATACCCCACATTCCTTGTAATCAGTATACCAAGATTTTCTGAGGGACTGAATTGAGCAAGCATTTCTTGAGCAGCTATTGTGTACAAGGCACATGATCAAACACCTCTTGTTTTCCAGTGGTTCACACATGAGTGGGCAAGGCAGACATACCTTCATGTCATGAATATGAGAAAGATGTAGTATGCATTTAATAGAAGTACAGTTAAAAGCAATTCTACTCTTAGGTAGACCTCCAAAAGACTTGAAAGCAGGCCCTCAACAGATACTTGTTCACTAATGTTCATTGCAGTATTAGTCACAATAGCCAAAAGGTGGAAACACCACATCCTACTTTGGTGAGGAGTGACTGGGATCTTAAAAGCTTGCAGGTGGCCAGCTAGATGCGACAATGGGTCTTTCCTCATCCAGAGCAAAGAAAAATGAAGAAAACCATAGACCCATGGAAACAATTAACCCAAGAAACTGGTTCATCATGAGATCAATCCTCAGCCTACACGACTGTGAGACTAAAAGAACTAGACGGTGCCCAGCTATCACTGTCAACCCCTTGGAGGGGGATCTATGTAGGAGATCCTGGATAGAGTAGGAGAACAATGTGGAACAAAACTCATAATCATTGAAAAAAAAAAAAGGACCAGGTTTGCTGGCCTTATAGAGCCTGATGGAACCACTGAGACTATGGCCCCTAGCTGCCCTTCAGGTCTGGAATTGAACCCACTCCTGTGGCTTCCAGCCAAACAAAAGACAGGCATATGAGCTGAACATTTACATTAGGTAGATACACTCCTTGGAGAGATCAATCATGGGAGAATAGAAGGGCTGTGTATGCACAGGGAGACAGCTTGCGGGGGGGGGGCAAGAATGCATGGGAGGGAAGGACACAGGGAAGAGGTTAACTATGGGAAGGAAGGGGGAGGGGAGCTGTTGCATTGTGGTAAATTATAGTCAACATCATGAGACAGAGTGTATGTGAGCTGCTGTATGGAAAGTGAGTTTGCTCTGTAAACTTTCACCCAAATCACAATAAAATATTTTTTTTTTTTTAAAGGTGGAAACAACCCATGACTTGTTTTCCTGGAATGGTAACAGGTTGTGTAGATCCAGTCATGTAGATCCATGTCTCCCAGGAAACCAGGGGGACATGCTTTTGATAGAGAGAGCCAGGATAGGTGGCTCAGGAGCAGGTCCAAGATTGAGCTGAGGGGCCTTTGCACAGGAAATCACTGGTGTTGTGCGCCAGAATGACAATTCTACATTCATTGAAGAAAACAGCTTCAACCAAATGTTTCAATTCTTCAGGCATTTTTAGAAAACAATGCTCATACTTTTTATTGTCAAATTGCTATATACACTTTTCGTGTATTTATACTTCAGAATTTAGAATTGGTTACTCCCCTAACCCAAATATGAGTGAATGAATTTATTTGTTCATTCAATCACTCACCAAATGTTTATTGGATACTTACTGTGGTATTTGATACCTACTAGGACCTGGGATGAGCTATTAATCAAAAAGGCACGGTTCCTGCCCTCATGAAAATTTTAGTCTAGGAGTAAGATAGATATTAACCAAAATATGACTCTACTAGGAGAGTCCACTGAATGAGGGGTGAACGGAACTCCAGGTGCAGATGATGGGAACATTGACCTCCTCACCAGGACGGTGCTCAGGAAGGATGTTCCTGAGAAATCTGTATTTGAACTGCCATCTGAACAGTGGGCAGTAGTTCACAAGATGGTGATGGGGTTTTGGGGTCACAGCATTCTTGACAGAGGGAACAGTATTGGTAAAATCCTTATTAAGAAAAAACAATCTAGTTATTGTCATGTCAATTCTGATTCATGGTACCCCTGTGTGTGTAAGAGTAGAACTGGGCTCCATAGGATTTTCAATGGCTGATTTTTCAGAAGTAGATCACCTTAAAAGGGGCATCTGAGGAACTGAAAGGCACTATAGACCTGTGGTTAAGTTGGTTCTAGGTTGCTAAGATAAATGCAATATGAAATACAATCCCTGTGGTAGCAAATATATGGGATTAAATTGAATATTAAATGTTTTAGATTACATTTGTTCATTAGAGAAACAGGTGAAAAGCACAGTAAAAGGAAGAAAAAAAAATCATAGCTGCACACCTAAACTAAACCATTCGTAACATCTTGGTTGTTTTTCATTCCTATATTTTCTCTATGTGTAAGTGTAAGAAAGACATTGAAATTACATAATGGGTATCATTTTGCATGTTGCTGTATTTTTTTTTTCTTCTAAGTTATAAACATCAACACATGTTATATACTTGAGTGAGCATTCTATTTAGTATTGCATAACACTCCATCCTGTTTACTCCATTGGGCAGGTTCCATCCTAGTTTTCAGTCCACGTGGGAGAAGATCCATGAGAGAGTATGCAGTCTTCTGACATCCCACAGGGCTCAGCAGCCAAACCAAACCAAGGTGAGGGCTTTGGATCAAATGTAGTCTTTGCTAGCAAAATACTAATGAGAACTTGGACTGACAGGCTAGTGGGGGAGATGGCCATTAATCATGTAACCACTGAAAGAAATGTAAAATGGGGATGGTTATAAATGACAGTGCATGGTGTCCTGAGAACATATGATAGGGATATTTGACTTGGTTGGGAGTCAGGGCAGGCTTTCCCGAGGAAGAAACAATCAAACTGAAGGATGAGGAGCAGCTGTTTGAAGCAGAACAAGCATCAAGCAGAAGTCCTGCTGAGGGAGGGAGCATGGTAATCTTAGTTTGCTAGTGCTGCTGCAACAGAAATACCACAAATGGGTGGTTTGAAAGAACAGGAAAGTGTTTTCTCCCAGTCTGGAGGCCAAAAGTCCAAGCAGGGTTTCAGCTGTGTTGACTCCTTCCATGGGCCTTTCCCCTAGTTTCTAGCCTCTGGTGGTGTTTGGTCCTTGGCTTGTAGATGAGCCTGACGTGATGTCTGTCTTCCCCCTGTATATATCTCCTTGTTTGTTCTGCTCTTGGTATAACTCAGAAGTGATTAGGTTTAGCATCCACTCTGCTCTGTTATGACTTCATTTATAAAGCAAAGAAAACTCATATTTCCAAATAGGATCATATACACAGGTACAGGGACCAGGTCCTCAGTTCATATTTTGGGGGACACGATTCAATCTATCACAATGGTGCTTTCAAAGGACCGAGCAAGGAAAGTCTCTCTGGCCCTCAAACTGGCCATCGGCACCTTTCCCTTTTCCCAACGCACAGGAACCCAACAAGAAAAGGACTCAGCTGTGCTTGTGGTCTTCTAAAATTTAATGAAGGGTTGCCAGAAGAACTGAAGAAATCTGTCTTAGAAGAAGTACATCCAGAATTATTCTTAGAAGTGAGAAAGGCCAGACTTCATGTGCTTTGGACATGTTATCAGGAGGGACCAGTCCCTGAAAAAGACGTTATGCTTAGAAAAGTAGAAGGTCAGCGGAAAAGAGGAAGACTCTGAATAAGATGGATTGACATAGTGGCTGCCACAATAGACTCAAACATAGCAATGATTGTGAGGATGGCACAGGACCAGGCAGTGTTTCGTTCTGTTATATGTGGGGTCACTTTGAGTCAGAACTGACTCAGTGGCACTTAACAACAACAGCAATGAAGTCTTTTTGACTATTTGATTTTTATGGGGGAAAGGAGAGTGTTTCTAATCCATAGAGGGGTAGACCCAGTACTTTGAGTCTACTGTAGATGTATAGCAATTAGCCAAGTGACATTTCACCATTTCAAAAGAATTCAAAGGAAAGGTTAACTAACTGCTCCTAGGGGTTGAATTGGTCACCTTGACTTATTTAAATGCTGACATATCCTGGATTTATAGAATGACACTTACAGATGAATAAATTGCCCTAACCATGGAAGTGGTGAATTATTTTATTTCCTCTTTTCAAAATTGTGGGCT
>NW_006921592.1:29434072-29435306 GCF_000298275.1 Orycteropus afer afer
GTGAGGGTGGTGCAAGACCAGGCAGTGTTTTGTTCTGTTGTACATAGAGTCGCTATGAGTCAGAACTAACTTATGGCACCTATCAACAATGACACTGTGAATTCCATATACACGTCATATATAGGATTCATAGGGCATATATGGTTGTCACTGATCTATTTTGCATTATAAGTAATGTAATTACTGGATTTGTTTTTGTTATAGGAAGATCTTACCTCTGAAGTAAATTCTAACCTTGACAGGCAAAGCTACCCTTTGAAGAAATACCCACTGCGTGAGAAGAGCTATTTTTAAGCTGCTGTCTTATGTAAGTAAACAGCTTAACTGTTTCTTCTTATCTTGATTTGCTAACGATTTCATTTCCTACTGTCAATGTGCAGTAACTAGAAAGCATGGTGGATGGGAGACATGGAGAAGACATAAGAACATGTTCTTCTTTCTGTTAGCATAATAAGGGTATTTGGGTCAACCAGCTCATCAGTTTCCTCTTTCTTCCTGCTTATGGAATAGCCCCTCTGGCCTTCTTGAACATAGGCTCTTTCCTGCCTTGGGGCTTTTGAACATACTGCTCTCTCTGGAATACTTCTTTCTGATTCTGCCTAGCTAACATCTACTTATCCCTCAGGACTCATGACATCCCTCCCTCCCAGGTATACCCTCTTAGCACCTTGCACATTTCTTTCATAAAGTATGTAACAATTTGCTATTATATTTTTATTCAGGCTGATTGTTTAAAGGCTACCTTTTCTACTAGAATGAACCTTCCTGAGGGCAGGGACCCTGTCAGTATTGTCCACTACTTTATACCCTACTTTTAGCACCATACAGTGGAATCACATTAAAAAAACCCCACAAAAACTCACTGCCATCGAGTCAGATCCAACTCATAGTGACCCGATCTTGGATTTCTGAGGTGGTATCACTATGGAAGTAGATTGCCCAATCTTTCTTCCAAGGAGCGGCTGGTGGATTTGAACCGCCAGACTTATGGATAACAGTCAAATGCCTTAGGCACTACGCCACCATTCACATTAAACAGGTAAATTCAACCAAATGCATTAGATTTGCGGCCTGACTCTCAAATCTAATTTCCCACCTCCACCCTGCTGCTGTCCTTGTTTCTGATGACCCTCCACTGTGGCTGATGCTCAGTATATATTTTTTGTATGAGTGGATATTGAACAAGTAACTAGGCAACTCTAGATTTGTGGCAATTCAAGAATGTGTGGCAAGT
>NW_006921592.1:29437456-29440317 GCF_000298275.1 Orycteropus afer afer
TTTTTTTTTTTTTTTTAACATTTTAAGGAAGTCTTTTGAAGCAGATTTGCCCAAAGCAAGATGTCATTTGATTTCTTGACTGCCGCTTCTATGGGCATTGTTTGTGGATCCAATAAAATGAAATTCTTGACAACTTCAGTCTTTTCTTTATTTATTATGATGTTACTTATTGATCAAGTTGTGAAGTTGTTTTTTTTTTTATGTTGAGGTGTAATCTAGACTGAGAATGTAGCCTTTGATCTTCATTAGTAACTGTTGTAAGTTCTCTTCACTTTCAGCAAGCAAGGTTGTGTCATTTGCATATTGCAGGTTGTTAATGAGTCTTGCTCCAATCCTGATGCCGTGTTGTTCTTCTTATAGCCCAGGTTCTTGGATATTTTGCTTAGCATACAGATTGAATAAGTATGGTGAAAGGATCCAACCCTGAAGCATACCTTTCCTGATGTTAAACCATGTAGTTCCCCTATTTCTGTTCAAATGATGGCTCCCTGGTCTATGTATAGGTTCCTCATGAGCATAATCAAGTGTTCTGGAATTCCTATTCTTTGCAATGTTATTCATAGTTTGTTAAGATCCACACAGTGGAATTCCTTTGCATAGCCAATAAAACACAGGTGATCACCTTTCTGGTATTCTCTGTTTTCAGTCAAGATCCATCTTACATTAGCAATGATATCCCTTATTCTATGCCTTCTTCTGAACCTGGCTTGAATTTCTGGCAGTTCCCTGTTGATGTGTTATGGAACTGTTTTTGAATTATTTTCAGCAAAAACATATGTGTATACAATATCGATATACTATATATGTGTATATGTAATCTATAGACTATATATATGTATATATAAGTATTGCTTATATTTAAGGCAACACACATTATATTCAATTTTTTATCTTCATCAACAGTATTTCTCTGGGGTGAGAAACACCTTTATTGCAAAGGAACTCTTGAGTAGGTACTGCTATTTGGGTCCTCCAATGATTTTGCCTTTTTCAGTTCATAGCAGTGGAATATTTTGTAAAATCTAGATCAAGTTTTGGGTTGAGTGATGGTGGAATCATCTCCTTGCATTTAGCATGTTGCAATTTAACAAGTTGCTTGGAGACAAGAGAAATCTGTGCATATCTGTGTTCCCTTTAGTAGATTCTGTTTTATTTTGTTGTTGTTGCTGTTGTCAGCTGTTGAGTCAGCTCCCGATTTCTGGCAACTCAATGCACAATGGAATGAAATGCTGCTTGGTCCTGTACCATCTGCATGATTGGTTGAGGATTGGACTGTTGTGATTCATAGGGTTTTCATTTGCTGATTTTTGAAACTAGATTGCCAGGCCTTTTGGCTCTTCAATGTGCTTGAGAGTCCAGGGCCTTAGAGCCCTATTTTGCTTCCTTTTCTCCCATATAGTAGAGTTGTATAGTGGTACAGTGCACAAGTTTGGGGGTTGCACTATTGTTTCTGAACGGACTTGTGCAGAGCACAGCCTGACCTTCAGGCAGAGGCCCAGACAACTGTGTAAATGCTTGAATTCCCTGAGCAAAGACCCTTCCCTCTGAGTCCATGATGTTGCTCTACTTACCTCTCAAGCATGACATAGTTGCTTGCCTTGTTTTGATATTTCTTTTGGTGTCTGCTGGAAAGCAGTGATTCACTCCTTACTGTACAAAGGAAACCCTAGGGGGTCTCTCTCAAATTTCAGTCTTGTTTTTTTCTAAATAAAAAATGGATTTCCTCCATCTTGCCATCCTTCTTTCCCTATTTTTGCTATGTAGTTTGTGTTTTGTAGAAGGAGAAATGCTAAGTTAGGCCACTCAGTCAGTCTACCCCTGTTAAGTATTTGCTCTTTGCAGCTGCCCTGATAATCACATGTGTAAGTCCATTCGTGGCTTGTGTCTCTTTCCTCTTCTAAATGTTAAGGTCCCCAAGAACTGGACTGTCTCTGAAGATTACATAGCCTCTGCCCAGGCAATTTTCATGCTGAGAGTTTGTTTACACTGTGGGATGTCATCATTTCTCAGGTATTCTCTTCTTTCCCTTCCTAACCCAGGCCCAAACAAACAAACAAAATACCCACAGTGTTGTTGAGTTGATTCCTACTCTTGGTAACCCCTGGTGTGTTAGAATAGAACTGTGCTCTTCAGGGTTTTCAATGGCCGATTTTTCAGAAATAGATTGCAGGCTTTTCCTCTAAGGTGCACATGGGTAGACTCAAACCTCCAACAATTTTGTTAGTCGAATATGTTAACTGTTTGCAGCATCCAAGGACTTCCTAATTCTTCACATGAATTAAATGAGGTCCAAGTACTTCACACGTATTAAATGAGTTAATATTTAATTCTCACAACAACCGTATAAGGCAAGTACTATCATTAGTTCCATTTCACAGATAGGGAAACTGAGCCACAGAGAGGAGAGGTACCTTGCCCAAGGTGACATGGCTAGTGAATGGCAGAAATGCGAATATGAACCCAGGTAGTCTGGTTCCAGAGACCATGCTCATCACCTTGACACTGTCTTGCCTCTCCAAACCTAGAATGTGTGATATAAGAACTCTGGAGAGAGAGACAGGGCAGGTGTGCAGAGGAACTGGAGCAGAGTTTGCAGACACTGTCCTCAAATGACTCCCTCTAGGGTAGTGTTGTATTCTGTAGATCCTTTAAGGGAATATGGGATGACTTGCAAAGTCTCCATGGTAGTCAGGCTCCTGAAAGTCTTGTTGGAGGGTAATTTATGATTTAGGGCCACCCTAGGGCTGGCCAGGACCCTTTCTTTCTTTCTTTCTTTCTTTTTTTTAAATTTTATTTTGATTTGGGTGAAGATTTACAGAGTAAATTCACTTTTCATACAGCAGTTCACATATACTTTGTCT
>NW_006921592.1:29440902-29442438 GCF_000298275.1 Orycteropus afer afer
TTAGGTGGTTACATGGAACACAGCCCACATAATTGCCACTTAGGAAACAGGGCTCATATAATTACCAAATGCCAAGTTGTACTGATTTTCAACATGGGTAAATGTGAAGTTACATAAAACCCTAAGCCAGTAATGTGAGGGAATAGAGAGAACCTAAGAAAAGGGATCAGTAAATCCTGCCTTAGAAATTGGTTTCCTGCACAATATAGATCCTCAACCAGTGGTTTAGTACGCTGGTCGGCCTTCCCTGAAACCTTTCATACCACCTTCCCTATTGCCCTATTTCTAAGTCACTGGTTTGGTGAGGCAGGAATCCTGGAGGGTGAGTTAATGAAGGTTCTTGTGCTTATAGGAAATCCTGGGAAATTTTCTAGTCTTAAGCAAACGGCATTGATTGGAAAGATGCTGAGTACCCTAGTGAATCTGGGGAACCCAAACAATTGGGCTTTCCCAGACAGAATGTCAGAGACATTCTGGGGATATAAGGGGCTCTTGTACCTTCTGTAAGGAGCTCTCGTGGCACAGTGGTTAAGGCATTTGGCTGCTCACCATGTGGTCAGTGGTTTGAACTTACTAGCTGCTCCATGGGAGAATGATGAGGCTGTCTGCTTCTGTAAAGATTACAGCCTTGGAAACCCTCTGGGAAGTTCTGCTCTGCCCTATAGGGTCGCTATGAGTTGGAATTGACTCGATGGCAGTGGGTTTGGTGGTTTGATTTGGTTTGTACCTTCTCTGTAGAGGCTGTAAGTAATGTACTTCATCTCCCCAAATCTTTCCAACTCTGTGTTTGGCATTCCCAGGAAAGAGAATCCAATTAGTCTTTTATCTCCACATTTTTTTTCAGTCCATTGATGCTTCCCCCCCCAACAATTTTTAAATGAAAAATTATAAACAGAAAAGTTGGAAGAATTTTATAATGAATACAAATATACCCCCCCACTTAGGTGCTACACTAAACGATACTTGCTTTATCACATCTTTATCCATCTTGCCATCCTTCCATTCATCCATTTTATTTGTGACGCATTTTGAAGTGAGATGCAGACTTAAATACATTTTCCTCTAAAAATTCAGCATTCATATCATCAACTAAGAGTTCAATATTTGTTTTCTTCTTTTTTTCTTTTGAGCTACAACTTACATACAATGAAATGTGCAAATTTATTCATGTGTTCTGACACATGCATACATCTGTGCAACAAAAACCAAAGTTTCTTCATGGTCTTTCAAATAAATCAAAATTCCCACCTATCACTTCAGAAGAAACCGTTGTTTTGATTATGTTTCTACCACATTATAATTTTGCCTATTCCAGAACATTATGTATATTTTAGAAATTCATTTGTGTTGTTGCATGCATCAGTAATTCACTCCTTCATATTTCTGGATAGTATTTCATTGTGTACATGTACTAGAGTTTGTTTATCCCTTCTCCTATTGATAGATACCTGGTTATTTTCAGCTTTGGGGTCTTATGACTAAAGCTGCTGAGGCTATTCTTTATAAGTCTGAATTTAGGCATGTATTTTTTTTTTT
>NW_006921592.1:29444663-29446229 GCF_000298275.1 Orycteropus afer afer
ATAAGAAAGTGCCATACATTTCCCAAAGTGGTTTTACCATTGCATACATCTGCCAGCCGTGTATGGGTGTTCCAGTTGCTTCACATGCTTGTCTGGTGGGTCTTTACAACATTAATATAGATTTTAGGTACAAATAATAAAATACTAAAAACAACTTGCTTAAAAATAGGTTGGTATTAGCTCATGTACCACAAGTCTGCATTGGGGCCGATCTGTTGGGAGTGAATTTATTCAGCATGCAACAATACCAGGACCCAAATGGTCTCTGTCTTTCTACCTGCCTTCCTCAGAGAACTGATAGATGTTTAACAGTTCTGCTTAGTAGCACACAGCAGTTTTTGAGCATTTGTGATGTGCCCAGGGCTGTACTAACTCCCCACAATGCTAGATGGTAGATACTCTGATTATCATCCCCTGATATTATACAGAACCCCCTGTGGCACAGTGGTTAAGAACTCACCAGCTAACTGAAAGGTCAACATTTCAAACCTACCAGCTACTCTGTGGGAGAAAGATGTGACTGTTTCCATAAAGATTACAACCTTGGAAACCCTATGGGTCAGTTCTACTTTGTCCTATAGGGTCACTATGAGTCAGAATTGATTTGACAGCAATGGGTTTGGTTTTCATTTGGATAGTATACAAAAAAGTTACATGACTTCCCCAAGGTCACAGAGTTGCTTTGTCCTGTTAGCCTTAACACTGTCCTGTTCTGCATTAGGAATCTAGGAGATGGGCTCAGAGACCCAGTGGTCCCAAAGTAGAGCCATATACCAAAATTACAGTATAAAATCATGTTTTTGTATTCTTGGTGATGTTGATTATTTGCCTTTTTCTCAGTACCACATGCCAGATGTGATGTTTCACATTTTGCAGGGAAAATGAATGGAAGCTGAAGGAGGATCATGAAGAACTCACTGATCGAATCAACTGTGACACATTCTTAGAGAAATGGACAACTACTTTTGTTATCTGTGTCGAACTGCTGGTATCTAACGCCTTTTAAATTAAACCCTGTACTCAGTCTTTTGTACCCAGGTAAGAACTGTTGATTAAAGTTCTTGTTTGGGGCTCATACTTGTTGTCAAGCTGGAAAATTTTGTTTTAGTCTCTTTCTGTGCTTGTTGTGAGGATGAAATAGAAAATAATAGTAGTTGGGCAGCAGATGCATTTGCATTTGGAAAGCACTTCTTAGAATTCTAATGAAAATGTCAAGATGGCTTTTCAGGTGCTCTTTACTTTTGGCATATGGATATGTTCTTGAAAAGTTTTGGGTGGCTGAAAGAACTGAGAAAAAATTTAAGTCTTGAGTTGCAGTATTTAAGGGTTCTATGGGCAAAATATTGAATGACGCAAGAAGCATCAAAGCTGACAAGAGGAATATGCAGAGTCACTGTGCCGAAAGAATTGATCATTCAACCATTTCAGGAGGTAGGATATGATCAAGAATTGATGGTATTGAGGAAAGAAGTCTAAGCTGCATTGAAGGCACTGGCAAAAAACAAAGTTCCATGAATTAATGAAACACCAATTGAAATGTTTCAACAAATCGATGCAACACTGGAA
>NW_006921592.1:29446755-29448122 GCF_000298275.1 Orycteropus afer afer
GTTGGGCAATCTACTTCCATAGGGATACTGCCTCAGAAACCCAAGGAGGGGTCACTGTGAGTCGGGTCCAACTCGACAGCATATAACAACAACAACATGTAGAACCTGTACATAGACCAAGAAGCCGTCATTTTGGTGTTTTTTTTTTTTTTTTTCCCCCTTAATTTAAGCAATTCCTGTGGTCATAATGAGAAAAAACAAACAAACTTGGAACTCAATGAAAACTGCAAAAACTAAAAGGGTTTTAGAGTATGGTAGAAGAAACAAGGGGATAGTGCATGGTTTAAAATAAGAAAAGATGTGTGTCAGGGTTGTATCCTTTCACCATATTTATTCAATCTGTATACTGAGCAAATAATCTGAGAAGCTCGATTATATGAAGAGGAATACTGGCATCAGGATTGCAGGAAGACTCATTAACAACCTGTGATATGCAGATGACACAACCTTGCTTGGTGAAAGTGAAGAGGACTTGAATCACTTACTGATGAAGATCAGACTACGGCCTTCAGTGTGGATTATACCTCAATATAAAGAAAACAAAAATCCTCACAAGTGGACCAAAAAGCAACATCATGATAAATGGAGAAAAGATTGAAATTGTTGTGGATTTCATTTTACTTGAATCCACAATCAATGTCCATGGAAGCAGCAGTCAGGAAATCAAAGGATATATTGTATTGGGCAAATCTGCTGCAAAAGACCTCTTCAAATTGTTAGAGCAAAGACATCATTTTGATCTAAGCCATGATACTTTCAGTCATCTCACATGCATGTGAAACCTGGGAAATGAATAAGAAAGACTGAAGAAGAATTGATGCATTTGAATTATGGCATTCTCAAAGAATATTGACTATACCAAGGATTGCCAGAAGAATGAACATATCTGTCGTGGAAGATGTACAACCAGAATGCAAGGCTTAAAAGCAAGGATTGAGAGATATTATCTCACGTACTTTGGAAATATCAGAAGAGACTCGTCCCTAGAGAAGGACATCATGCTTGGTACAGTAGAAAAAGAAGAAGACCCTCAATGAGATGGATTGACACAGTGGCTGTAACAATGGGCTCAAACATACCAAGGATTGTGAGGATAGCACAAGACCAGTCATTGTTTCATTCTGTTGTACATAGATTGCTATGAATTGGAATGACACCTAACAACAACTACAGTAACTTCTGGAATAATGTGTGCTTATGTGTTATGGTTTTATGATAGAATTCTTGCCTTCCATGTGAGAGACCCACATTTGAATCTTGGCACCTCCTGTGTAGCAACCACCCATGTTTCTGGAGGCTTGCATGTTACTTGTTGTTATGTGCCATCACATTGTCTCAGACTCATAGCAATCTTATATACAAAAGAA
>NW_006921592.1:29449747-29459300 GCF_000298275.1 Orycteropus afer afer
ATGCTACCAGAGCTCCCTCACCTCTATATTGTTGTTGTTGTTGTTATGTGCCGTCGAGTCAAACCCGACTCATAGTGACCCCTCCTTGGGTTTCCGAGGCGGTATCACTATGGAAGTAGGATTGCCCAACCTTCCTTCTGAGGAGTGGCTGGTGGGTTTGAACCGCCAGCTGTCTGGTTAGCAGGCAAGTGTGTTAGCCACTATGCTACCAGAGCTCCTCACCTCTATATAGTCATCAAAAATAAAAATTTATTTGAATTAAAGTAAAACTATTAAGACTACAGTACATTTTTAAAGAAGAGGGCCACTAATAAAGAGGAGTGTAAGCAGCTGAAGGAAATCAGCACCATGTTGCTTATTGTTCAAATAGCCATTGTGACATTCATTGTTCAGGTTATTTACTTATTTATTTTAAAAATGATTTGGGCATAACTTCTTAATTCAATTTAGGGACAAGAACTTAAATGCTCATACTTGGGCAATCAATTCCTGTAGTGATACTGCTTCGGAAACCCAAGGAAGGGTTCCTATGAGTCGGATTTGACTAGAAGGCAGTGAGTTTAGCTTGGTTTATTTAAAATCTAATTTGTTTTCCTCACTAAATTAATCTGCCTATGCCTTGCTTCCCATTTCTTGCTAACTTTATTGTTTAAATTTTCTTGTTTTATTTTAGCTTTATATTCTGCACGCAATGATTTCAGTTAAGAGTAATCATATTGAGGTTAGGATTGCAGTCAAGGTATTTTGCTTTTTGAATATGTAATAGCTTGAGTAGTTTTGTGACATAATGAGGTTTGGATTAGTTTGGGAAGATCTAAGTCATTAAACATAATGAAAAAATTCCCACCTATCTTGCTTTATTTAGTATTAGTTTCTTGACTTTTATAGCTGCAGGCCTGTCAAAGCCTGAACCATATTTTATAGACATATTTTGAGGGCTCTGTGGGAGCATTGCTGCCTGGGCCCTCTAGGCAAAAAGCCACCACATAATGAAGCCTTTTCTTTGTGGTCACTAGACTGGTTCAAAGTTAGCTGAAGCCAGTAGACCCAAAGTTATAAATAAGATGAAAAACTATGAGAAGGTAAATGCTATGTCTGTCATAAAAGATGGTGATTATATAATTTGAGAGGACTGATATGTGAGTTCAGGCCATCCCCTGAATGACTGGCTCTTCTGATTCACAACCACAGCTATCCTCTTGGTAACAGCCATGACTCTCCTCTCATGCTCTTTCTACCACCTTTTAACACTTGTTTATCACTTGATTGACCCTGAGCCTTGTGCATCTAGGATAATTCCAAAGGTTTTGTGTTTTTTTTTTTTTTAAAAAAAAAGAACTCAGAGCATTCTGCAGAGCAGCAGGGTAACTCAGATCTCCTGACAGAAGTTTGACTGAGGTTAACCACTTCTTGCTTAAGACCAACAAGAGACTCTTTATGCTTGTATTTCCTGTGTCAATGGAATCTTATTTATAATTAGCATTTTTTGGAAGCTTCTCTCCACACCCCCCAAGTCAGTAACCCCCTGTTCCTTTTCCTCCATGAACTTGACACTCACTTAAATTGGTGATTTGAACCAAGATAATCAACACACCTGTTTTAATGGGATGACTTCCAGGAACAGATGGTATGCTGCAATACATGGATTCATGGGGCAAACTCGTTGTCATGGAAGTTCATTTGGCATTCTGTAAGGGAATGCCTTACAGGTGAATGCCGACATCCTTTGTTGATCAAGTGGTGAACAAAGCCTTAGTAGTTAGCCAAACCGATTCCACAGCCTTGCATGAGTTCATTCAATTTGTTTATTAAGCTCCTACTATATACATAGTACATATTCAAGGAGCTCTGGTGCCACTGTGGGTAAGGCATTTGGCTGCTAAGCAGAAAGTGGTTCAAACTCACCAACTGCTCCGCATGAGGAAGATGAGGCAATCTACTTCTGTAAAGATTTACAGCCTTGGAAATCCTGTGGGGGTCGCTGTGACTCGGAATCAACTCAATGGCAGTGTTTTTTTTTTTTTTTTATTGTATATACATAAAGTTGTTCTAGTGGCCCAGTGGTTAAGCTCTTGGCTGCTAACCAAAAGACTGGCGGTTCAAACCCATCAGTGGCTCTGTGGGAGAAAGGCCAAGGAAACTCTATGGGCAGTTCTACTCTAGCCTACAGATTCATTATGAGTGGGAATTGATTCGATGGCATATACAGCAATAGTATGTACTCAGCAGGAGTCCCTGGGTGGCACAAAGGTTAAGGCCTCAGATATTAACTGAGAAGGTTGGTGGTTCAAACCCATCCAGAGGTGTTGTGGAAATGCAACTTGGAGATCTATTTCTGACAAATCAGGCATTGAAAACTATATGGAACACTGTTCTACTCTGCCACACATGGGGTCACCTAAATGGCAACTGTTGTTTTAATGTGTTCACTATTGTGCTGGGTTTTGTGGGGTAGGGAGGAGTATAAGATACAACGTGTGTCCTCTTAGAGATTCCAGATTAAATAGGGCAATGTTTCAGGTACAACTATTAAAAAGTCTTGCAAACTCAAATGCCTTCTGGCCAAGCAGGACATGTGACAATCAGAAGCAGTGGGGTTTGAAATAATGTTGAGTGGCAGGGACTGGAGTAAAATGGAGAATGTAACTCTCTCCTGCTCCTCCCAACCCCAACCAAAACCCACAGCCATCAAGTTAATTTAGACTTATAGCGGCCCCTTAGGACAGAGTAGAACTGCCTCATAGGGTTTCCAAGGCTGTAAATCTTTATAGAAGCAGTCTACCTCATCTTTCTCCCAGGGAGCAGCTGGTGAGTTTCAACTACTGACCTTTTTGATTAGCAGCCAAATGGTTTAACCACTATGCCCCCAGAGCTCCCTATATCCCCCATAGACATTCTAATTCTGTAAATCCAAAATAACAAGAGGCTCTGTGTGGCCATATAAAGCTGATCTGAATTGGGATCATGACCATAGCTACTCCTGTTTAATACTATGAAATAATGATATTAATTTACAGTAAGGTTTGTGGAACTCAATTTCATTATTTTATAATCAAGGCTCGTATTGATATATTTTAAAAAAATATCTGTTTATCTATCAGGATACTATCCCTTCTCTAGATTCCATGAGGCAACAAGCAATGGAGTCTTGAGACTAGGAACCAGGAGTTTATTTTTGGTATTAAGGCACAGGAAGGCTAGATGGGGAAGAAATTTGAGAGCAGAGAAGATATTGGAGAGGGTATAGTGAAGGAAAGGTCTCAGAGTGGCATAAATGGTTTGCACTAAGGCATTTGACTGCTAACCAGAAAGTTGGCTGTTCAAACCCACTAGCCGCTCTTCAGAAGTAAGGCTGGGCAATCTACATCCAAAGTGATACCACCTCGGAAACCCAAGGAAGGATTGCTATGAGTCGGATTTGACTTGACGGCAGTGGGTTTTTACTAACCTAAAGGTTGCCTGTTTGAACCCACCCAGTAGTGCCATGAAAGAATGACCTGGTGACCTGCTTCCGTAAAGATTAAAGTCAAGAAAACCCTATGAAGCAGTCTACTCTGTAACATGTGGGGTCACAATGAGTCAGAATCAACTCCACAGCAGAGGGTTCGGTTTTTCATAGTGAAGGATGTGTGTATGGAGAAGAAGGAAATGCCTTCTGGGCATAGCTTCTAAAGTCGCTTAAATATTGTTGTGCTGTTGTTAGGTGCCGTGGAGTCAATTCCGACTCATAGTGACCCTATGTATAGCAGAACGAAACACTGCCTGGTCCTCTGCTATCCTCACAATCCTTGCTGTACTTGAGCCATTGTCGCAGCCACTGCATCAATCCATCTCGCTGAGGTTCTTAAATATTAGGTCTAGTATTTTAGAGTTTATACTCTAGACAATAAGAAGTCATTAGAGTTCTGGGGTGGGAAAGCAGAGTGTTAATCTGAAGGTGGTCAGGTTCAGGATGGTTTGGAAGTGGGTAGAGGCTGGCAGCAGGGAGACTCTGATATACCAATAGTCTGAAAATTAGGAGAAGAGACCACACTAGGTGGGAGGTCAGAGAGGAAAAAAAGAGCCAGTTAAACATCATGAAGAAATCCTGATGCAATTTATTTTAATGGTTGTTTAAAGCCTACAGGGGTTGGGGGTGGGGAGTCTAGCTCATTTAAGAAAGAAACAAGTTAGCTGGCCTGGGCTGAACTGCAAAGAGAAGTTGAACTATTTAATCATTGGGAAGGAAGTATTGATTGGGAAAATAATTACCCTGCAGACATAAGGACACAGTGTCCTTCATTTTGTAGATTCATATTCTTTATGACATGAAGTGGGATGAACTCAAGGACTAAGAGAACAAAACAGGAGGCCAAGTAAAATTTGGGGGGGGAGGAGTTTTTAAATGGCATCCTTTTTGTAGGGGAAAATCAAACCCATGGCCCTCCAGACTCCTAGTTGATTCCAACTCATATGACCCTGTAGGACAACTCTGTCCTACATGGGTTTACCCCCATGGGTTTTCAAGGTTGTAAGTCTTTATGGAAGCAGACT
Source organism: Orycteropus afer afer (assembly GCF_000298275.1). Classification (NCBI taxonomy): domain Eukaryota; kingdom Metazoa; phylum Chordata; class Mammalia; order Tubulidentata; family Orycteropodidae; genus Orycteropus; species Orycteropus afer. The sequence continues at coordinate 29,454,281 of NW_006921592.1, forward strand.
GCCTCATCTTTCTCCTGTGGAGCTGCTGATGGGTTTGAACCGCCAACATTTTGGTTAGCAGCTGAATGTCTCAACACTGCTCTACCAGAGCTTCTTTGGCAGGTGAAATAGGGTAGGAAAGACTCAGAACTACTGGTGAATGGGTGCCCTCAGGCAGACTGGGTGCTGCAGAGACAGTGGAGGTTTTCTCCTGGTTTTAGTTTTTGAGTTTGCTCCCTCTAACTCTTGTTTCTGTGGTGAGCCCTCATTGTTGTAGATAGAATTTAGGGGATTATCACAGTACTCACTGTTTATTTAAAATTACATGGGAAGAGAAAACGCAGACTATACTATCACCAGTTATTCCTGCCTGAACAGTGGTTGTGTCCTGGGCCACCCCCTTTACAAAGAGCAGTATTCTACACTCCAGGACACAACCTAAAGTCCAGAGCAGAGGAGTTCGAACGAACAGACTCAACCTCTACAGACCTGCCTTGCACACTCAAACCTCAGGGTCAAAAGAGGGAGGGAATTGTTACAGTCCTGCACTGTAGGGGAAACAGTGGCAATTTTGAAAACATAATACCCAATATAGGGAAGAGAGACTACATAGAAATTTATAGGGCTGATTCTGGAAAAGTTCCCTTTAGAAAGATGGTGGAAAGGCCAAAGGGAATTGTCCAATAGAAGTGGGAAATGGGGATATGAAGTTTGGCTTAGAGGTCAGGGTGGGAATGGTCAGTGGTAGCTCTAAACCAAAAAGCCAAACTCACTGCCATTGAGTCGATTCTAATTCATAGCGACCCTCTTTGGGTTTCTGAGGTGGTCAATCTTTATGGAAGTAGACTGCTCAATCATCATTATGTGGAGCGGCTGGTGGGTTTGAACTGCCAACCTTCTGGTTAGTAGTAAAATGCCTTAGGCACCGCATCACCAGAACTCTAGATTTCACAAATACAGTCATACCGTGGAGATATATTATGGGTGTGGTTCCAGAATACCGTAATAAAGTGAGTCAAACAGATTTTTTGGTTCCCCAGTTATAAGAAGGGTGTGGTGGTGGAGGCTTACCTCATCTAACTTCACAAGGTGGGGAGGACAATCAAAATCAATAGCCCAGGGCTGATTCCTATGAGGCATAAGTCAGACGTTCTTCCACCCTCCAACCTTTTTACCAATACTGACACCAATCGTCCCTCCCACAGCACTCTCACCTTCTCTACTAGGTTTGATGATCCCTTGCAATGGCCACATAGAACTCACACACAAAGCTCACAATCATGGGGTTTATTAGGGAAGTAACAGGTTACAGTTCAGGATCTGGAACAACTCAGGATATAGTTATTTGATCAGGACAGCCTCTTCTCAGCAGTGCCTCTCTCTAGCCCTTGGCTCCTTGGCTTCCATGGCCTCTTGGCCTCTATTCTGCTTGGTCAAGTGTTACAAAGCTCTTAGCTCTGCAAGTAAGTCTTGGTCCAAAGGCACTCAGCTTTCTCACTCCGCGGGTTCAGAAGCTCACTGTGTTATCTGCAACTGGCTCTGCTGCCGCCTATCCTCTGCTGCTGCTGCTTGCCATCTCTTGCTGTCTCAGCAAGGTGTCACAGCTCTCTCTCTCTGCCTTCTGGGTTAAAGAGGTTCAGCATAGGGATCTTGGGTCCAAGGGATGTATTCCACTCCTGGCTCTTCTTTCTTGATGGTAGTGGACCTCCCCCTCCCCCCAACACACACCCTTCCACCTCTTGAATGGCTCATTTTAATCCTAGCAGGATAGTAAAACTCTCCAATCCCCACATAAGGGTTCCAAACACTTTATTTCCATGGTCTAGGCTCATCAAACAAAAGTGTCCCTCAAACTGAGGAAATTGCCATGCACCTTATTTGCATTATTAGCAAGCTATCCAAATCCCCTTGGTGGGCTACAAACACCTCACATTTGCATAGTCACACCCAGTCATCTGGTAGGACTCACCAACACCATGACTAGAAGGGCCATACTAAGCAATTCACTGCTCTTCCACTTGTGCACAGAAAAGTTATGTTTATACTATATTGTAGTAAAGTGTGCAATAATATTATGAAAAAGTTTGGAATATTGTGAGAATTACCAAAATGTGACACAGAGACAGGAAGTGAGTAAATGCTGTTGCGAAAATAGTGCTGATAGACTTGCTTAATGCAGGGTTGCCACAAACCTGCAATTTGTGGAAAACACAATGTCTGCGAAGTACAATAAAGCAAGGTATGCCTGCATACATTTTTCTTAATTACACAGACAGTCCCTGGGTTATGAACATCCACTCCTACTTGCCCTTTCATGTTATGTAAATTTGTCCTCATTTTGAAGCAATTGAACCAACCCCTACTCAGAACAAATGCTTCCTTATAATCACCTTCATTTGCTGCATGTGTGACTTTTAAACCATTGAAAGGGCTTTGAGCTTTTTCTTTTTTTTTTTTTGGTACTAAAAAAACAACAAAACAAAACAAACTTACTGCCACTGAGTCGGATCCAACTCCTAGTGACCTCTCCTTGGGTTTTTGAGGCGGTATCTGTACGGAAGTAGATTGCCTAATCTTCCTTCAGAGGCTAAATAAGAACTGTATATACCTGTTCCAACTCACCTACAAATTCTACTTAAAGGCTTAAAGACACAGTTGAGAACAGATCTCATTTGTAACCAGAACTGCCTGTATCTGCATGGAGGTGGTAGTTGAAGCTATAATAATGAATGAGTTTCTGGTGGAGAATGTGGAGAGACCAGAAGAACATGGTGTTCATTCATTCCACAGATATTTGAGGGGTCCGGTTGAAACGTCACAGAAACACATAGGACTGCCATGAGTCAGAATAGACTCCATGGCATGTTTGGCACAACCTGAGCTTTGGGTGTGAGCCATAGTAAGGGAGCAGCAGCAGGAGGAGGTTACAAATGTGATTAAAGGGTGGAAAAGAAGTGGGGCAGAATGCAGCTGTGTCTTGGCCTCTAGTTCCACTCCAGTTGCCATCCAGTCAGCTCCAACTCATGATGACCCCACATGTGTTGGAGTAAAAACTGTGCTCCATAGGGTTCCCAATGGCTGGTTTTTGGAAGTAGTTTGCCAGAGGTTTTCTCTGAGGAACCTCTGGGTGGATTCAAACCTCTCACCTTATGGTTAGCAGCCAAGTGCTTTCCCTTAGTGGCAAAAAAAAAAAAAAAAAACAGACAACCTATCCTTGCTGCTGCACTTGCCTGTTGTCTGCATATCTAGCTTACCTTATTTCTACTACAAAAAAATAAATAAGAGGATTCTTAGGACTTTGTGGCTATTGTAGTACTTGGATTCCTAATTTTTATTTAATGGCTCAACCTCTTTACAGATACCTGAAGGATTTGGTGTCCAGACCTTTACAGCTTGCTGAATATGGCCTAAATGCCATAACCCAGCTAAAAGACCCATTGATTAATATACTCACTTTGGAGTTTCCTAGTTATAACCTAAATTTTTGTTGATGAGAATTCTGGAAAAGTCTTAGGAGTCCTTGCCTAGAAACAGGGAGGACAGCAAAGAGCTATAGATTATTATAGTGTCCAGTTGGATGCAATAGTCCGGGGCTACCCCTCCACGCCTTAAGGCAGTTGCCACAAGAGCAAAACTAGTTGTAAACACCACAGATACAGTTTTAGGGAATTTTCTTGATTCTCACTGTTCTCCATACAGTATCAGCAGCCATTTTAAGTTCAACTTTAATGCAATACCTTTTAGCTAGCAGTTAACCTCTTATGAAGTTCCTGTCTTAGCATCCTCTAACATCAGATTGCACGTCGACTTCTCTAAATCCAGCCACATTGTTACCTCCACTCAGTGATGATGATTTCCCACCACACAATGGTTTAGATCTCACTCCAACAGGATTTACAAGAAACCCCCCTTTCCAATATAGTTCTGTTTGTTGACAAATTTTATTTTAAACCTGACCCCACCAGCTCTCTTACAAGGAAGGATATATTGTCACTACTTCTACAGAAGTCCTAGAAAGTAAAAGTAGCCCTTTCCTTGAAGTTACTTTAGGGCAGCAAGCTGAATTGGTTGCACTCATAATGAATTGGTTGCCTCTGTTAGCTGGGTTATGGCATTTAGGCCATCTTCAGCAAGCTGAAAAGGATCAGATTCCAAGTTTTCACATATCTGTAAAAGGGTTGATTTTGGGGTCTTATGGAAACAGAGAGGGTTCTTCATATCCTCTGGAACATATATAACATATAAAAGGATAAAATGGCACACATTTACCCTCTCGTGGCAGACTGTCTAGAAATGCTTTTGCTTCTCTCTGAGATTGCTGTGATAAAAATCTAGGCTCATCAATCAAAAGTGTCCCTCAAACAGGAAATTGAAGGAAACAATTTGGCCAACTCAGCTGCAAAAATGGCTGCCTCTCAAGTGTTCACTACCCTTTTTGTCAAAGTTCATTCGGATGAAAAGGAGAGGAATGATAAGGCTCTTCCATTTGAGGGTATTATAAATGATAGGATAGACTTCCAGGCAGCTCTAAAGTTTTTGTACATCCATCAAAATCTTGTCCCTGAATCTGAAATTCAAGTTTACAAAGTTACAAAGACTTGAGATGCAAGCAAGATGCAATCACTAATTCGTTGTTTGGACCACAGGGCAAGATCATATTGCATAATTTATCACTTACAATGTTCATTAAGATACGCACATAAATTTGGAAGACTAATCATGCATGTGGAAAATACTGGTGGGAGAATTTTACTGGGGTGGCCATAGACTCCTGTCTCATGTGTTTACCTTCCTTGTCTCCTTTAATTTTGATGACACAAATCAGAGAGAGAGAAGGACCACTCGCTAGCTATGAAATTTGTAAATATTTTAACCCTAAACTGTGGAACTAAAAATTTGAGTGAGGAGTGAACAAAAAATGCTAGCTTTTGGCATAATTTAGTAGCTCATGAAATTCATGCTCTTAAGGAAGAACAGGAGCTCTGGTAGCATAGTGGCTAAGACACTTGCCTGCTAACCAGAAGGCTGGCGGTTCAAACCC
>NW_006921592.1:29459400-29460661 GCF_000298275.1 Orycteropus afer afer
CAAACCCACCAGCCACTCCTCGGAAGGAAGGTTGGGCAATCCTACTTCCGTAGTGATACTGCCTCGGAAACCCAAGGAGGGGTCGCTATGAGTCGGGGCAGACTCGACGGCACATAACAACAACAACAACAAAGGAAGAACAAGGGGCTTGGAGAAAGGAAGTTAGCTGAATAAATAAATCGTTTCAAGTGGTTCTTGCTCAAGCCCTGCACTTTACAGGTCACCTGGGAAAGGATAAGCTAATTGACCTAATGAAAAAAAATATAATTGAAGGCCTTTTTGGAATGCAGCTCACTATGTAGTTGAATCCTGTTCAGTCTGCTCCTGATATAACCCAGGCTGTCCTTGTCAACGTTCACTAGGAGATTTCCTCTATCCAATGGACCTATGCTTGAATAGCAAATTGACTTTGTGGAGCTTCCTCCCTCCAGTGGGCATGTCTTAGTAAAGATCTGCAAATTTTCTCATTGGGTGGAAGCCTTTCCTAGCCATAAGGCTACCACTACTTTTGTGGCAAAGAACTTTTGGAAAATATTAACCCCACATGAGGAACTACAAAAATTTTGTCATGACAGAGCATCCACTTCACTGGCCCAGTCATAAAGGAAGTATGTAAGGTCTTTCCTTTTTTTTCATAGATTCCATTGTCTCTATCACCCATAATCTTCTGGCCTTGTAAAAAGAACCAATGGACTATTAAAGAATCAATTAGCCAAGCTTTCCATCTCTTTATGCTTACCTTGGACTCAAGTACTTCCTATTGCATGGTTAAAGTTAAGGTCTATTCCTTTTGGACTACACGAGTTAACACCTCATAAAATTATCACTGGAAGGCTCCTAACCCTCGCTTATGGGTTGGCTATAACTCACCGCTGTTGAGTCGCGTCATAGCAACCCCTCCTTGGGTTTCTGAGGTGGTATCTCTATGGAAGTAGATTGCCCAATCTTCCTTCTGAGAAGTAGCTGGTGGGTTTGAACCGCCAGCCTTCTGGTTAGCAGTCAGATGCCTTAGGCATTACGCTACCAGAGCTCCATAGGGTTGGGTATAGTAGATTCTAATTTAATCCAAACCAGTCTTTTAAAATACTGTTGAACTTTAGTTTAATTCATTATGTTAAAACCTTTAGTCAAGAAGGCCTTTGATGAAAGCAAACCTGTTGAGGCCCCCACCTCACAAATACAACCAGGGGACTAAGTGTACTGGAAAGGATAATGAGAGACTTTCTCAAGTGTTGCTGGAAAGGGCCTTACTTAGTTCTTT
>NW_006921592.1:29462741-29470272 GCF_000298275.1 Orycteropus afer afer
AGTCTTCGATCCATCTGGAGTTTGTTTTTGTGTGTGGTGTGAGGTACAGATCTTGTTTCATTTTTCTGCAAATGGATCTCTAGTTTTGCCAGCACCATTTATTAAACAAACACTCTCTTCTTACTTAGTTCTTTTAGCTAATTGCTGTGCTGCTAAATTATAGGGAGTTAAGACTTGGATTCACCTCTCTCAGTTAAAGAAGACTGCATTTCCTGAGTGGACTGTCCAGCCTACTGACAGGCTTAAACTTAAGTTCACCCATCTCAACAGCCAGAAGCAGATGACTGCATGAGAGGTAGACAGCTCATTCCAAGATCACGGAACAAAGATAACATGAATAGAGATAAAATCCTTGGACTTTGTATATTGCTTTTCATTACATTTGCTTTCTTATTCCTATTGCATGTCTTTAAAATTTGTAGACGTAAACATCACTTGGTAGATGAAAATTATTAGAATCATTGCTTTGTTTTAATATTAATTACTTTCAAATTGCTCTATTTTTATCAATTAGGCCATAAGGACTGGTAAAGTTTTTATGTGTTTCTCAGAAGTTTTATTATACATGTTTTTCTTTAGCATTGCAACCATCTTTCTATTGTTTTTACTAATCATTTTAGTCATCTCTTATATGCGAGCCCCAGAAGTTATTTTGTTGTAGGTATAATTTGTATGTTAATTGCCCTGATTTATTTTATTTTCCTTTATTATGAAGCCCTTCTAAGGTCTACTCATGTTGCTGTTTTTGGCCCCCACTAAATCTTGGCATGAAAATGTTTTTGTTAAATTAGCCCAATCTGTGGCTCGTGCAGTCAGCCTAACTGAATGCTGGATCTGTCATCCAACAGCATAAACTGTTTATGACAATTCTGACCTTCTAGCTACTCCAGTAGTCGATTACAGTTTCATACATTTCAAATACCAATGCTACATACTCTGGTGGCTTGTGTATTGGTGTGAAGCAGGAGGCTTTGCCACCAGCATTTCAAATACCAGCAGGGTCACCCATGGTTGATAGGTTTCAATGGAGCTTCCAGACTAAGACAGACTGGGAAGAAGGATGGGCCCATCCATTTCTGAAAATGTTGGCCACTGAAAACCTTATGAATAGCAGTGAAACATTATCTGATATAATGCTGGAAGATGAGTCCCTCAGGTTAGAAGGCACCCAGAATATGACTGGGGAAGAGCTGCCTCCTCGAAGTAGAGTTGACCTTAATGACATGGATGGAGTAAAGCTTTCATGATGGTACATGATGGTACATGAGTCAAAATGGGAAGAAAGAGCTGCAGACATTCATTAATAATTGGAACATGGAATGTATGAAATTTGAATCTAGGAAAAAATTGGAAATTATAAAAAATGAAATGGAACATATAAAGATTGATATCCTAAGAATTAATGAGCTGAAATGGACTGATATTGGCCATTTTGAATCAGACAATCATAGGATCTGCTATGCTGAGAATGACAAATTGAAGGGGAATGGTGTTACATTAATCATCAAAGAGTACATTTTAAGATCTATCCTGAAGTACAATGCTGTCAGTGATAGGATAATATCATACACCTACAAGGAAAACAACTTAATATGACTATTATTCAAATTTACATACCAACTGGTAAAGCCAAAAGATAAAGAAATTTAAAATTTTTACTAACTTCTGCAGTCTGAAATTGACCAAACATGCAATCAAAATGTATGGATGATTATTAGAGATTGAATATGAAAGTTGGAAATAAAGAAGAATCATCAATACTTGGAAAATATAGCCTTGGTGATAGAATTGAGGTCAGAGATTGCGTGATAGAATTTTGCAAGACCAATGACTTACTCATTCCAAATGCTTCTTTCAGCAACATAAGTGGCTGTTGTATATGTGGATGTCACCAGATGGAATGCACAGGAACTGAATCAACTATATCTGTGGAAAGAGGCAATGGAGAAGTTCAGTATCATCAGTTCAAACAAGGCCAGGAGCTGACTTTGAAACAGACCATCAATTGCTCATATGCAAGTTCAAGATGAAGCTGAAGAAAATTAAAACAAGTCCATGAGAACCAAAATATGGCCTTGATTATAGCCCATCTGAATTTAGAGACCATCTGAAGAACACATTGAACCCCAGTGACCAAAAACCAGACAAGTTGTGGGATGACATCAAGAACATCATACATGAAGAAAGCAAAAGGTCATTAAAAAGACAGAAAAGGATGAAATGACCAAAATGAATGTCAGAATGTTCTTGGATGGAAAGCAGCCAAAGCAAATGGAAGAAATGAAGAAATAAAACAGCTAAACAGAAAATTTCAAAGGGTGGCTTGAGAAGAAAAAGTAAAGTATTATAATGTAATGTGCAAAGAACTGGAGGTAGAAAACCAAAAGGAAGAGCATGCTGGACATTTATCAAGCTGAAAAAAATGAAGAAAACACTCAAGCCACAAGTTGCAATACTGAAGGATTCAATGGGCAAAATATTGAATGATGGAGGAAGCATCAAAAGAAGTTGGAAAAAATACAGAGTCACTGTACCAGAAAGAATTTATTGATGTTCAGCCATTTCAGGAGGTAGGATATGACCAAGAACCAATGATATTGAAAGAAGCAGCCCAAGCTGCACTGAGGGAATTGGCAAAAAACAAGGCTTCAGGAATTGATGGAATACTCATTGAGATGTTTCAACAAACAGATGCAACACTGGAGGTGTTTACGCCAAGAAATTTGGAAGACAGCTACCTGGCCAACTGACTGGAAGAGATCGATAATTGTGTGCATTCCAAAGAAATGTAATCCAAGAGAATGTGGAAATCATTGAATAATATCATTAATATCATGTGCAAATAAAATTTTGTTGAGGATAATTGAAAAATGGTTGCAGCAGTGTATTGACAGTGAACTGCCAGAAATTCAAGCTGTATTCAAAAGTGGACTGAAGGATATCATTGCTGATGTCAGATTGATCTTGGCTGAAAGCAAAGAATACCAGAAATATGTTTATCTGTGTTTTTATTGACTATGTAAAAGCATTTGACTGGATCATAACAAATTATGGATAACCTTGCAAAGAATGTGAATTCCAGAACAATTACAATTAAGTAATTGTGCTCATGAAGAACCTGTACATAGATCAAGAGGCTGTGGTTTGAACAGAACAAGGGGATACTGCATGGTTTAAGATCAGGAAGGGTGTGCATCAGGGTTGTATCCTTTCACCATACATATTCAATCTGTGTACTAAGTAAATAATCTGAGAACCTGGACTATATGAAAAAGAATGCAGCATCAGGATTGGAGGAAAACTCATTAAAAAAGTATGATATGTGAGTGACACAACCTTGCTTGCTGAAAGTGAGGAAGACTTGCAGCACTTACTGATGATGATGAAAGAATACAGTCTCTTTATGTTGGATTACATCTCAACATAAAGAGAACAAAAATCCTCACAACTGGACCAATAAGCAACATAATAATATATGGAAAAAAGATTGGAATTGTCAGGGATTTCATTTACTTGGATCTGCAATAGCATCCATGGAAGCAGCAGTCAAGAAATCAGATGTCATATTGCACAGGGAAAATCTCCCACAAAAGACCTCTTTAAAGTGTTAAGGAACAAAGATGCCACTTTGAAGACTAAGGTATGCCTCACTCAAGCCATGGTATTTTCAATTGCCTCATATGTGTGTGAAAGCTGGACAATGAATATGGAAGACCAAAGAAGAGTTGATCTCTAAATTGTGGTGTTGGCAAAGATAATGAAAATTCCATGGACAGCGAGAAAAATGAACAAATCTGTCCTGGAAGAAGTGCAGCCAGATGCTCCTTAAAGTGAAATGGCCAGATTTAATCTCACCTATTCTGGTCATGTTGTCAGAAAGGACTATTCCCTGAAGAAGAATATCATGCTTGGTAAAGTACAGGGTCAGTAAAAGACAGGAAGACCATCAATGAGATGGTTTGACACAGTGGCTCCAATCATGGGCTCAAGCGTAGCAAGGATTGTAAGGATGGCACCTGATTGAGCACTGTTTTGTTCTATTGTACATAGGGCTGCTGTGAGTTGGAGATGACTTGACAGCACCTAACAACAGCAACAACATTCAGAATGTATCCACCACTATGGAATGAATAGCTGATGACTTTACCAAGTCACTAGAAGGTCAGCAAAAGTCCTAACTTCCCTTGCAAAGATAGTTTTGGACAACAAAATTGTTCTAGATTTTCTATTAGCACAGCAAGGTGGAGTGTGTACTATTGCTAATACCTCTTCTTGCACTTGTGTAAATGCCACAGGTGAGGTAGACAAGGACATCCAACAGATCCACCAAATGGCTTCACATTCTTGACCAACCAAGTGCCCTCTTCTTTGATTTTTAGCAGGTTGCCAAAAAATATAGTGTCTTGGATTAGCTCAGCTTTTTTAAAATTGGATTTATACTTATGATCACTGTCATTATAATTGGAATAATTAAATGTTGTATAAAAATTACTGCCAATGTTTTGACCCAGAGAATCAACATGCTACCAGTGAAGTGACTCATGTATTGACAAAACTCCATTAGTGGAATTGAGCCCCTGCTTTAAAGCCTTCCTAATTACAAAAAAAAAAAACCATGTAGTTTCTCTAATGTGGCCCTCCTCTGTACTAAAACCAAAAACCAAACTCACTGCCATCAAGTGAGATCCGACTCCTAGCGACCCCTCCTTGGGTTTCTGAGGTGGTATTGCTATGGAAGTAGACTGCCCAATCTTCCTTCTGAGGAGTGGCTGGTGGGTTTGAACCTCCAGCCTTCTGGTTAGTAGTCAAATGCTTTAGACACCACACTGCCAGAGCTCCTACTCCATACTATAACACTTCCCAAAAATATCACTGAAGACTGGATGCATAGTGAAGACAGTGGATGATGCCCAGCAATTCAAAATGGTTTCTGGGTTCTTAAAGACTTACACTAAAGCAAGTGGCCATCCAAGAGGTAATTTAAATGGAGAAGTCCATGCAGAAGAAAGCACGCTGTTGTTGTTAGGTGCTATTGAGTTGGCTTCACCTCATAGTGACCCCATGTACAACAACAGAACAAAACACCATCTGGTCCTGTACCCTCCTCACAATCCTTGCTATGCTGGAGTTCATTGTTGGATCCACTGTCAATCCATCTCATTGAACATCCTCCCATTTTTTCATTGACCAAGCATGATTTCCTTTTCCAGGGATGACCAAAGTAGGTGAGACGAAGTCTGGCCATTCTCTCTTCTAAGAAGCATTCAGTTGCACTTCTTCTAGGACAGATTAGTTCATTTTTCTGGCACTCTGTGGTGTTTTCAGTATTCTATGCCAACACCACAATTCAAAGACATCAACTCTTCTTCAGTCTTCTTTATTCATTGTCTAGCTTTTACATGCATATGAAGGGATTGAAAATACCATGGCTTGGGTTAGGCACACCTCAGGCTTCAAAGTAACATCTTTGCTCCTTAACACTCTAACAAGGTCTTTTGAAGGAGATTTTCCCAGTGCAATATGATGTCTGATTTCTTGACTGCTGCTTCTTGTTCTATGTACAGGTTTCTCATGAGCACAATTAAGTGTTCTGGAATTCGTATTCTTTGCAATGTTATCCATGATTTGTTATGATTCACACAGTCAAATGCTTTTGGATAGTCAATAAAACACAGGTAAATATCTTTCTGGTATTCTTTGCTTTCAACCAAGATCCATCTGACATCAGCAATGATATCCCTCCATCCACTTCTAAATTCAGCTTGAATTTCTGACAGTTCCCTGTCATATTCTCCTTGCTATATAAGGTTGGGCAATCCTACTTCCGTAGTGATACTGCCTTGAACCCAAGGAGGGGTCACTATGAGTCAGGGCCGACTCGACGGCAAATAACAACAACAACAACAACAACAACAACAACAACAACATATATACTATATATAAAAACCAAAAAAAAAAAAAGCAAAACACCTCACTGCTGTTGAGCTGGACCCGACTCATAGTGACCCCTCCTAGGGTTTCCGAGGTGGTATCACTACAGAATTGGATTGCCCAACATTCCTTCCGAGGAGTGGCTGGTGGGTTTGAACCACCAGCCTTCAGGTTAGCAGTCAAATAAATGCCTTAGACACTATGCAACCAGAGGTCCTATACTACATATAGTTGCTGTGTATACTGCTGTAATTGTTTTTGAATTATCGTCAACAAAACTGCTAACCAGAAGGCTGGTGGTTCAAATCCACCAGCCAGTCCTTGGAAGGAAGCCTGGGCAATCTACTTCCTTAGAGATACTGCCTCAGAAACCCAAAGAGGGGTTGCTATGAGTCAGGATCGACTCAATGACAGTGAGGTGTTTTTTTTTTTTTTTTTTATTAATGATATTGTTCAGTAATTTTCACACTCTCTTGGATCATCTTTCTTTGGAATGGGCACGATTATTGATCTCTCCAGTTCGTTGGCCAGGTAGCTGTCTTCCAAATTTCCTGGCATAAACGCCTCCAGTGCTGCATCTGTTTGTTGAAACATCTCAGTGGGTATTCCATCAATTCCTGGAGCCTTGTTTTTTTGCCAATTCCCTCAGTGCAGCCTGAACTTCTCCCTTCAATACCATTGGTTCTTGATCATATCCTACCTCCTGAAATGGTTGAACAAATCAATAAATACTTTCTGTTACAGTGACTTGGTGTATTTTTTCCATCTTCTTTTGATGCTTCCTCCATCATTCAATATTTTGCCCATTGAATACTTCAGAATGCAACTTGAGGCTTGAGTGTTTTCTTCATTTCTTTCAGCTTGATAAATGCCCAGCATGCTCTTCCCTTTGGGTTTTCTACCTCCAGTTCTTTACACATTACATTATAATACTTTTCTTTGTCTTCTCAAGCCACCCGTTGAAATCTTCTGTTCAGCTCTTTTATTTCATCATGTCTTCCATTTTCTTTATCTACTCTGTTCAAGAGCAAGTTTCAGAGTCTCTTCTGACATTCATTTTGGTCATTTCTTACTTTCCTGTCTTTTTAATGACCTTTTGTTTTCTCCATGTATAGATGTTTTTGATGTCATCCTACAACTCGCCTGGTCTTCAGTCATTGGTTTTCAGTGCATCAAATCTCTTCTTCAGTGGTCTCTAAATTCAGATGGGATATACTCAAGGTCATATTTTGGCTTTTGTGGAAAGCATACCATACTATATATGATCAAATAATTTCACAGAAATCTTTGATCAATAGGAGGAAAAATGTATGAGAGTCTAAAATCAGAGGCACTTGAGGTGTGTAAATCAGAGCAGTCTCAGAGTAGATTCCAGTCACCAGTGATAATTAACACATCCTGATTGCATGTTCGGTCAATTTTAGACTGCAGAAGTTGATAAAATTCTTCAATTTCCTCATCTTTGGCTTTCGTGGTTGGGGCATAAATTTGAATAATAGTCGTATTAACGGGTCTTCCTTGTAGGCATATGGATATTATCCTATCACTGACAGCATTGTACTTCAGGACAGATCTTGAAACCTCCTTTGTGATGATGAAT
>NW_006921592.1:29470747-29476993 GCF_000298275.1 Orycteropus afer afer
TGTCTCAGTCTGTAAACTGGGCTGATACCTGTGCACCATGTGCATCGCGCTGGGTTTGAAACACCAGTGGCTCAGCCTCAAAACTCACATCAACACGTCACCACAGTAGGACAAACCAACAGACAAGTTTGTCTCCCTGTTGGAAACCTCTCGTACCACTCTTACCCGGGTCCCTGTGGCTGACTCCTCCTCTGTCCGGACCTTTTAATCCCCTGGGCCTTTTAATCCCCTTTCTCCCACCCTTCCATCCTGCTGCTTTGGGCGTGCCTGATTTCCCTCTCCTCACCTGGATCCCTGTGGCTGACTGCTCCTCTGTCCAGGTTCCTGACTTTTAATCCCCTTTCTCCGGCTCTCCCGTCCTGCTGCTTTGGGCGTGCCTGGGTTTTCTCTCCTCACCTGGCTCCCTGCAGCTGATGTGCATAGGATCATTCTGTTGTGCATGGGGTCACTATTAGTCGAAATGAATCGAGGGCACCTAACAACAACAACAACAACAACAACAATTGAGAGTGGAGTATTAATTACATCTTAAAGTCTTGACATGAGTCTAGAATCCACGCGGAATTTTAAAGTTGCCCTTTCTAACAGCAGTTTCTAACCTTTGTGCTGATTTAGCCATATACCCTAAAGGAAATACTTTTTTCTCTCTGATTTGTGATGCAGGATGTCACAGAGTATTCTCAGGGGGTCTTTCCTTTATTGTCAAACAAAGGCAGGATGCAATAGCCTATGGCCCAAAGGTCTTGACCAATGAACAGCATTATCAATAAATCTTTACAGTGGATCCTCAGGAACAGACATGCTATGTAAACAATTTTAATTGCAGGTTCCCAGAAAAATCTGTCCTGCCATTTCTGTGATCATCCTGTAATTGAATGAAGAGCATGTATGCTTGCAGTTATGTATCTTTAACCAATCATGTAATCCCACATATATGTTATTGCCCCGTTCCTACTTAGTCCTACCTTCAACTCCCCTGATTGTCTTTCATCCAATCATGATTTTGTAGCTTTAGTTTCTGCTTCAACTGTATAAGAACATTTACTTCTTTATTGTCTTGTGGAACGGCCATCTTCACTCTGTGAATTTGGACATTTTCCTGGTCTGGACTGTCTTTGGACATTCAATAAATCTCTTAATTTTACTTTTACAGAGTGTGTATTTTCACTCTAGGACAATGGATGTACCACATTTTGTTTATCCATTCACCTGCTGATGAACAATTGGCATTGTTTCCACCTTTTGGCTATTGTGAATAGTGCTGCAGTGAACATTTGGTGTACACATATTTATTTGAGTCCTTGCTTTCTAATATTTAGGGTGTATAACTAGGAATAGTGGTCTCATTATATTATTACTTTTAAACTATATTATCTTTTTTTATTGTGGTGCAAATATACACAACAAAACATTCAGCAATTCAACAGTTTCTACATGCAGAATTCAATGACATTGACAATACTCAATCTCTTATTATTCTTGCAAAACTAAACAGAAGATGTTAGAGATGCAACACGAGGACTTTTGAAATGAAAGTTAGTTACATTTGAATGTTAGGAGTATGACCAAAGTCACCTTGAAAATGTATGTGCCTTACGCACTTGATGAAAACGTGCTGGTCAGATGAAGTGCCTGTGTGTGATGCAGAGCTGCGTTTTCTCCTGTGACTGCCTTCCAGGGACAGTTCAATCCATTTGTCAGTCCTACCCTCACCTTGGACAACACACACTTCCACAGAGCCAGAGCAAGAGAGTGCAAATCCCGACTACAGCCTCATCTCCAAATTCTGCCTACTTCTTCCTCTGGGCCAAGCTTTTGACTCTGAAAGGTGATAAGACCTTGCTTTGCATTTCCTCAAATGCTCTGAGTGAGGGAATGTGACATCCCGGGAGCACATGCTGATCACTTCCCTGCAGCCAGTTGGGAAAAGGTAGCTTCTCAGAGGGAAAACAGACCCCTCAGTAGTGTGGCTGATTTTCAATTTTAGTTTCAGGGCCCCCGGTCTATCTTTTGATAAACAGTACTTTTTTGGGGGCTGTCTTAGTTCCCAAGTGTAGCTGTAATAACAACAATGAAAAAACAAGTGGGTGACTTTAAAGTATAGGCATTTCATTTCCTCACAGTTCTGAAGGCTAATAATTTAAATCAGGGTCTCATCATGTTGATTCCTTCTGTAGGCCTCCTAGTTTCTAGTGACTGCCAGCAATCCTCGACAAGCCTTTGCTTGTAGACAGATACTCACCTGACAGAGGTGTGTGCAGAGGTGTACCTAAAATGCCACATGCCCTGGGCACCACTTGAAGGGGGCGCAGTTGAGCAGTTTCTATTAACCATCGCAGATTCCATTGCCAGCTGTGAGAGATGATTTAGCAAGTTAAAACCTAATATTTTGTATTTGAGAGCCTACATGGCTCAAGGCAGACTCTGATCTTGCTCTGTTGAGTACAGAAAAAGAGAAACTGAAAAAAATCAGCTTTGAGCACATCACAGGCCAGTTTTCATCAGTGAAAACAAGGAAAGTGCAGTTACAATTTTCACGTAGTGCCATCACATGTTAAGTAAAAGATTAACGAGTTTGACTTATATTTTTGAGCTGATAGTTATCTAAAAGATGAATGTCAGATGTTTGGACAGAGGTGCAATTTCATGCTTGCCATAGGTGCTATTTTCAGTAGATGTGCCTCTGCCTGAGTGTGTGTGTGTCTGTATCCAATCTGTTCTTTTTATGATACTACTCAGAAGTGATTAGAAGTTCTAGTGGTGCAGTGGTTAACACATTCGGCTGCTAACAGTAGGTCAGCAGTTTGAACCCACCAGCTGCTCCACAGGAAAAAGATGAGGCAGTCTGCTTCCATAAAGATTTACAGCTTTGGAAACACTATGGGGCAGTTCTACTCTGTCTTACAGGGTTGCTATAAGTTGGAATTGACTTGATGGGGGTGGCTTTGGTTTGGGTTTGTGTACTCACAAGTGATTAGGTTTGGGAATCCACCCAAGTTTACCCAAGGTGACACATAAAATTAACCATTACAGCCTTCTCGTTGTTTATGTGACTTTAACTTAAAGATTCTAAGACTGTGGGGAGGGAGACACAACAGAACCCATAGGATAAATGTAGACACACATACACACACACACATATTCATTCATTCATTTAAAAGAATTGGTCATGCTATTGTGGCAGCTGACAAGTAGGAAATCTATAGGGCAGGCAGGGCAGCAAGCTGCAAATTCAGGCAAAAGTCGATGTTGCATTCTGGATGCATATTCCCTTCCTCTCCAGGAAACCTTAGTTTACTTGCTCTTACGGCCTTCAACTAATTGGAAGAGGCCCACCCACAATATTGAGGACAATCTCTTTCCCTTAAAGTCAACTGATTGTAATATGTAATTACATATAAATACCTTCGCAGCAACATCTAGGCTAGTGTTTGACCAAGCAACTGGGCCCCATAGCTAGCAAAGTTGACCCATAAGATTCACCATAAAGTTGACCCCTCAAGTTCACTTAACCCCTGTCAAGGCTATTAAAAAGCCTTATGTGGGGCACAGAACAAAATCCACCTCCAGCAGGTGGGGAGGACAGGTTTTGAGGAGTCACATGGGATTTACAGGCCCAGATTGCAAAAGTGACCTTCACGCTGCACTCTGCTTTTCAGGATGTACACCTGTTGTCCACCACCCGTCTGTTAGTTTGTTGTACTGTGGTAGCATGCATGTTGCTGCTGGAAGCGAGGCCGTTGATATTTCAAATACCACCAGGGTCACTCATGGTGGACAGGTTTCAATGGAGCTTCCAGACTAACACAGACAAGGAAGAAAGGCCTGGTGATATACTTAGAAAATTAACCAAAGAAAACCGTATGGATCACAACAGAATGTTGTCCAATATATTGCTAGAAGATGAGACTTTAAATTGGAAAGCACTCAACATACACAGTGGCTGAAACAATGGGCTGGAGCATATCAACAATCATGAAAGTGGTGCCAAAAAAAAAAAAGAAAAAAGGCCAAACCAAACTAAACTCACTGCTGTTGAGTTGAATCTGACTCATAGTGACCTCTCCTTGGGTTTCTGATGTGGTATCTCTATAGATGTAGATTGCCTAGTCTTCCCTCTGAGGAGTGGATGGTGGATTTGAACCGCAGTCTGGTTAGCAGTCAAATGCCTTAGGCACTACACCACCAGAGCTCCCTAAGATGGTGCAGGACCCGGCAATGTTCTGTTCTGTTGTGCATGGGATCACCATGAGACAGAGCTGCCTTGATGGCAACTAACAACATGCCTGCTGCAATGGACCAGTGAAGATGCATTGCAGGACCATACATCTCGTCCTCCCATGGCACTAAAACCTCCAGCCCCTCGCTACATCTCAGATCACAGAAGAAAGGTGATGGATGTGTGCTCTGGGTCAGTGGTAGTTTACTAAGTGAAAGCACTCTAAGGCTTATGCTCTTCAGAGTAAAATGTCTCTTTTTCTGAAAGAGATTTCCTTTTTATAGAATAAAAAAACCACCACTGCCACTGAGGCAATTTTGACTCACAGCAGCCCTATGGGACAGAGTAGAACTTCCTCATAGAGTTTCCAAGCCTGTAAATCTTTACAGAAGCAGATGGTCACATCTATCTCCCATGGAGCAGCTGTTGTTGTCATGTGCTATCAAGTTGGACCCGACTCATAGTGACCCCTCCTTGGGTTTCTGAGGCAGTATCACTAGGGAAGTAGATTGCCCAACCTTCCTTCTGAGGAGTGGCTGGTGGGTTTGAACCACCAGTCTTCTGGTTAGCAGTCAAGTGCCTTAGGCACTATACTACCAGAGCTCCTATGGAGCACCTAGTAGGTTTGAACTGCTGACCATTTTGATAGAAGCAGAATGCCTTAACTTCTGCACCACCAGAGTTCCTGCTTTATAGAACAGTACTTATTTATAAAGCCCCACAAGGTTGGATGTTTGCTCTCATAACCCAACTAACTTGGAGTGGTAAGAGGCCATTCCTGAATCCCGGCAGGAACCAGGGTCCTAAAATACTTAAACAACAATTGCAGTTGCATCTCTGTCGATTCACCCATGTAAACTGGGTGGTGGAGGTAGTGGTTTTGTTTCTGGTGTGTGTGGGAAGGTACTAGCATTTATTAAACATTATACAACAGGGTCTCTGCCAACTGCATCACAGACATTTTTCTTATTTAACCCTTAAAACAGTCCTACAAGGCAAGAATGATTATTTCCATTTCACAGAAGAGGAAAACAAGGCTTATATTGGCAAGATTAGTGGCTCCTAAGAGAGTGGCTAAGGAGCTCTGGTGGTGTAGTGGATACAGCATTTGGCTACTAACTAGAAGGCTGTCAGTTCAAACCCATCAGCTGCTCCATGGAAGGAAGATGGGGAGACCTACTTCTATAAAGATTTCAGCCTCAGAAACTCAATGGGGGTTGCTATGAGTTAGAATTGACTCAATGGCAGTGAGTTTGTTTTGTTTTTGTTTAAGAGATTGGCTAAGGAGCTCTGATGACATACTGCCTAAGGTATTTGCTAATCAGAAGGTTGGCGGTTCAAACCTACCAGCCACTCCACAGAAGGGAGACCAAGCAATCTACTTCCGTAAAGATGTATCACCTTGGAAACACAATACGGGTCACTATGAGTTGGAACTGACTTGATGGCTGTGGGTTTTTTTTTTTTTTTTTTAAGCAATTGGCTGCTAACCAAAATGCCAGTGGTTTGAACCTACCAGCTACTCCACAGGAGAAAGAAAGGGCAGTCTGTTTTTGTAAAGATTCTTGGAAACCCTATGGAGCAGTTGTGCTCTGTCCTATAGGGTTGCTATGAGTGGGAATTGAATTATGGCAGGGAGTAAGAAGATATCAGAGGTGTGTGTCCAGCCACAGAGCTCTGTGATCCCTTGCTGACAGTAGAGTATGAATCCTGTTCCATAAAATCTTCTAACATGTGGCTCAGCCTCTGCCTGATCATTTCCTCTTTCCGGTTCTAGAAAATTCTTTTTTTTTTTTTAAATTTTTGTTTATTGTGATTTGGGTGAAAATTTATAGAGCAAATTCACTTTCCATACTGCAGTTCACATATACTTTGTCTCATGACATTGACCACAATTCACCACAATGAACAGCTCTCCTCCCACTTCCTCCTGACAGTCACCTCTTTCCTGTGTTCATCCCCCCATGCACCCCTCCCCCCTGAGCTGTCTCCCTGTGCATAAACAGCCTTTCTTTCTCCCATGATTG
>NW_006921592.1:29479058-29544348 GCF_000298275.1 Orycteropus afer afer
AGTTTTGCCAGCACCGTTTATTAAACAAACATTCTCTTCCCCATTTAGTGGATTTAGGCCCTTTGTCAAAGATCAGCTGACCATAGGTTGATGGATCTATTTCTGGGTTCTCAATTCTATTCCATTGGTCTATGTGTCTGTCATTGAACCAATACCAGGTAGTTCTGACTATTGTAGCTGTATAGTAGGTTTTGAGATCCAGCAGTGTGAAACCTCCTACTTTGTTCTTCTTTTTCAATAGTGCTTTGCTTATCTAAGTCTCTCAGTTCTAGAATATTCTTAAACACCATGAAGACAGACACTGCTTCTGGCCCACCACCTGATTATAAGCCAAACACATCTTCTCATGGCCAGTCTAAGAATGCGGAGTCCCTGGGTGGTGCAAACAGTGAAGTGCTTGACTACTAACCAAAACCTTGGCAGTTTGAACCCACCCAGAAGTGCCTCGGTAGAAAGGCCTGGCAATCTCTTTCTAAAAGATCATGGCCTTAAAAACCCTATGAAGCATAAATCTACTCTGAAACACAAGGGGAGTTGCAATTGACTCAATGGCAACTGGTAAGGTAATTCTAAGAATAGGCTTTGGTCTAAAAATAACCATTAAAAAAATAAAGGCATTGGCTAGAGTTAACATTGTCCCTCTGTATGTGAGGAGTATATTTTAGACAAGGTCAAAATCACATGGGCTCAGGTGCACCAACTTTCCCAAGTAACTCTAAGGAGTTGTGTTGATTTCTCCCATGTTGTAAACAAAGGAACGATTCTGTATTAGTGTAGCCAGGTAGTGATAAGCGTATTTATGAGGAGGTACTTTCCTCTTTCCTTGGGGCATAATAACCAAACAACCAAACCAGCTGCTTTCCAATTGATTCCGACTCATGGCCACCCTGTGTTCAGAGGGGTGTTTGGTAGGGGTTTCAGGGCTGTGACCTTTCAGAAGCAGATTACCAGGCCTGTCACCTCTGGGTGGATCTGAATTGCCAACATTTTGGCTAGTAGTCAAGGGCTTAGCCATTCAGGCCACCCCAAGGGCTCCTAAACTGTTCATAATGCCACTGTATTTCAGCTTCATAACTCCACTGGTTAGCAGGAGAATCTGATTACCTTTCCTCAAACCTTTCTTTTTCAGCCTTGGGGTTTAAACAGTTTTGAAAACAGTAATCTAGGTATAATCTGTATCAACAACCATGTCTCCACCTTCCCACACCTATCTAAGTAAGACAAAAGAGAAGATAAATGAAGAAAAAGGCAGGAGTGAGGGGGTTAGGGGAGAAGGGAAGAAAGGTTTATTGAGGCTGAAATGGAACATTGTCCTCTTCTGTGAGTTAACAACACAGTGTGTGAAAAGGCTGGTCACAGACTGACTCAAAAATAAAGATGACCCGCAGTTCACAAACAGCTCTGCCAATTCCAGGGCCATTGATCTGAGCAACCCACTAAGGGAGTAGAACCATTTAGCCCAAGATAAACTACTGATTCAACTTCATTTGTAGTTAGATTTATTTCCTATAAACAACATTAATAGTTGTGTCTAAAAATTCACATGGAATCAATGATCTTTACTATGTCTACATTATTGTCAATCTCAGGGGATTTAAGGTGCAGATGGTCAAGACTGAGCATGTATTTATGTTTCTGATGTCTTTGGCACAAATTCCTGGTTTCTTAAATATAAAAGCACAGGTTGAAATGGGCTGGTCAACACCGTGGAGATACAACTATGTTGGACCGCAGCCTAAGCACAAATTTGTGTTAAGCATTATTTACAAGATGGGGGTGGAAACACAGACTTAAAAATGGAGCTATCTTTGTAAATTAGCAAAAGAGTGATAAGCAGTGAATTTTAATGAGCAGGGCCAAGACTATTACAGGCAGTTCCCAGATTACAAATGAGTTTCGTTCCTAAGTCTGTCTTTAAGTCAAAAATTGGAGGTTAGGTAAAATTAAATGTTTGTCTTAGTATACAGTATATTGTGTACCTTTCTATGCATAAAACATTAAAGAAACACTTGTTGTTGTTGTTATGTGCCATTGAGTCAGACTCTACTCATAGTGACCCCTCCTTGGGTTTCCAAGGCAGTATCACTAGATTGCCCCATCTTTCTTCTGAGGAGTGGCTGGTGGGTTTGAACCGCCAGCCCTCTGGTTAGCAGTCAAGTGCCTTAGCCACTATGCTACCAGAGCTCCGTATGAAACACTTAGATACACTAAAACATCTTTAACATCGTACTGTATTAATAATGATGTTTTGATACGTGTTGCAAAGTAGTGCCCATTTGTTTTTATGAACCACTGTATGTATCATGAATTTTTATATAACAGGCTTTATGGGGGTTGGTTTGTAACTATAGGTGGTATGTAAGTCAGATAGATGTTCATAAACTGAGGACTGTCTGTATTAAGAACAATCCTCCCTGGAGAATGGGACAAGTGTACAATGGAAGCGTTTTCCCCCAATCACTGATACAAAGTAAATTCCATGTCAGGAGAAAATGGTAAGAATCCAGGGAGGAAAGCTCTTCTCAGGTCAAGGGGGTTGTTCAACCCAAGGGATCTATATTAAAATATAACTTAGCTGTGAGCTTGCTACTGCTGTTTGGTGGGCACAAAAATGCAACGGCTGTGACATCCTGGCATTAAGTGGGGATGATGGATCTGGGGAGAATGAAGTCTTCCAGTTAGATAAAAGCATACCCAAAAGCCTTGTGCTAATGACACCTTTGATACAATTTTCTAGAGAGCTAATACGGATTCCCTCTCCACTGCCAGAATCCAAAAGAGAAAGCTGATATGGATTCCCTTTCAGCTGCCAGAATCCGAAAAAGAGAAAGCTGATATGGATTCCCTCTCAGCTGCCAGAATCCGGAAGTTGTAAATGAATTCTGTGCCAGAACACAGCTCTGCTTTGAGGCTGACACACAGATGAGAAAGAGCAAACCAATATGATTTCTCATTCCCGTCTTCCCAAGAGAGGAGTTGTGATAAGCCCCAAAGCTGGCCTGGGTTGGAATTGCAGTTATTCAAGTACAAGGAGAGCTCTTGATTTCACATTGACAGCTCAATTCTGATTTCTGTCTGGCAAATTATATGGCAAAAAAATACACACACACACACATCTTAATCTAGCTCTATACTGAACACTGGGTTAACAGTTACCTGCATCCAATACAGTACGATGAAAAAAAAAACATCCCTTCTCCCCTCCCTCCAAACCTCATGCCCATCTTAAAACTGTTATTGCAGAACTGTGCTGGTCTGTTTTCTTTCAAAGCAGTGTCTTTGAAATTGGCTGGAGATGAATTCAAAGTAGACAGTTTTGGCACATTAGCTGGGAGGTTGTTTAGATTCATCACAATCTATAAAAATGTGAGAGGTCAAAGGAAATTCATGCCAATAGAAAGCCTGAGTAAAAATTTGTAACCAATGACAGAATTTTTTTTTTCTTTAAAAACCCGAAACATTGGTCTGTGCGTGAGAAAGCTATTTGTATTCCATATTCATCCCTAGTTCCAACGGCTGTTATTTTAAATACTTCCAAAATCTTTCTTTTGGAATTAAAAAATAACCTAGAATTTATAACTTTCCTTTTAATCCATTTCCTTCCACCCTACGCCACTCCCAACCCTAGAACTCAGAAAGCAAAAGCTGTGAATCAAAATACAGAACATAATCTGGACGTCTGTATCAAATCAAATGTACAACTGTCCATTAGTGTTTTGTTTTTTCCTTAAATATTTTCATTTGCTAAGAGATGATTCTCATGGAGATGTCCTCATTCCCACTTGTCAGAATCCAGGAGTTCTAAAACTGTGAGGTCTGGGTGAATGAGATGGTATCAGACTTGTCTATGGCAAAGCCTCCATTGACATAGGACTTCTTGGTCTCTGAGTCTTCATTATCAAGTATTGTGGATTCCAAGGCAAAGGGGTTCACGATGTTAACTTCAGATGAAACATCCATCTGCTCCAGCTCCTTCTTGGAGAGCTTCTCTACGATGCCCGTCCCAAATGCATCTCCAAGTACGTTCACCATGGTCCGGAACCGGTCCCTGGAGGAGAAAGCATGAGTTAGACAGGAGGCCCAGGTTTCCCATTCTTTTGCCATCAGAGTCAGGAAAGGAGCTGAAGTCTTCAGAATTAAGCAAATGCGGAAAATGTTACCCTAATGACTGATCAATTGACCTGAGGCTCCTCTAGGGCCTGGGGCAGAAGGTCATTAATAAGGGTTGGAATAAGCAAATAGGGTCCATGTGCTCTTTGCTCCACTGGGTCTGTGCTCCTGATAAATAACAATGACTCCCCTAAACCCAGCATTAGTCTCCTTAACTTTCCTCCTTCTCTCCTGTTATGGATTGAATTGTGTCCCCAAAATATGTGTTGAATTCCATCCCCAGTATCTGTAAATATGACCCTGTTTGGAACTAGGATTTTCCTTTCTTATTTTAATGAGGTCATACCAGTGTGAGGGTGAGTCCTAAACATAATCACTTCTGAGTTATAAAAAGAGAAGAACAACACAGACACAAACATAGGGGAAGACAGACATCATGTGAGGATCAGCTACAAGCTAAGAACTGTCAAGGAACCCCCAGAGCTATCAACAAGAAGAAATTAGCTGAGACTCTGATTTGGACTTTTAGAGTCCAGAAGTCTGAGGAAATAAATTCTGTTCTTGAAAGCTACACACTGGTAGTGTTCGTGTTATAGCACTAAGAAACTAAGATACCTCCTCTCAAATAAATGTGAATAAAGTCTTCACAGATATTTTAGGACCCGAGGCATGGTTAACATTCAGTAAGTCTTTCCCTCTAACCTCTGTCTTGTGGGTCTTCCTGATTCAATAAGAACAGCATTGTGGGTTCTCCTTGGAGAGAACTTGGGTGCTCTGTGTGATGGTATGTGTGCAAGGGGAGGCACGTGTGCCTGAGTGTCTCATATGTTTTTGTGTACCCCTGGTGGACTCATTTCTTTACCAGCCAGGCTGCTCTGTTTATGTGCAAGCCAGCAGGAACATGGCAGAGTGCAGGTCAGGGGACACAGGCCAGCAAGGAATGGATTTTTCCTTGAGGCACACTTGTCTTCACTCTGACAGCCTGAAGGCTGGTGCAGAGAAAGAACACTGCAGAAGGAGGCTATTTTGACTCTGGATATAGGTTGACAGGAACTGTGTGCATGAATATTCTTGTGAAAACTACACCAGCAGGTCAGTAAAGGCCAACAATGCTTATACATGTACAGTCCAGATGCCCCTTTGTTAATGGAGAACAGGCCGTGGATTGGACTGGCCCCTGGTATGGGTATATTTTATCTCTTGACCTCAGACTGGACCTTTGGCTCATCTGCATAGCTTGGAAATGAAGGTCACTGGTTCCAGGAAGAATGGGGAAAGAAGATAAATACAAATCATCATCACCACTAGACAGAAAAATCCACATATCTCCCTTAATAGCCACCTTTGCAATAAGGGGCCCCCATGGTTGGGGCTTGTAGACTCAGCTAGCTGATGAGGGGGCTCTACACGGTACAGCCTCCAAGCCAGGGGTAGGGGCTTCTGCTTTCTGGACGTGACTCTATATCTTCAAACCCATGTGGAAAATTCTTACATCCTTCCCCTCCACCTCAGCTGCCATATTGCAAACCATGTTCCCCAATAAGTCTGAGCTGGTTCTGAGGGAAAGTTCAGCATGGAGCTCACAGTAGGAGATGGAGCCAGACCTAGATGCTGGAGACCAACGCACAAAGTGGGCATCAGAGATAAAGTTGGGGACAAGCTGGTTCTAACCTTAACCTTGGAGTTGCAGAGACATGCACTCACTCAGCTGTTCCATTGTGTTCCTTAGCTGCTTGTGTGTGTGTGTGTGTGTGTGTGAGAGAGAGAGAGAGAGACAGAGAGAGAGAAAGAGGGAGAAGGAGAGAGAGAGAGGGAGGGAGGGAGAGAGGCAGAAATAGACTGGCTGGGAGGCCAGAAGTCCAACTCACTGTAACCTTAACACTAAAAATTGTCATTTATGGAGGAGATACTACTATCTGCCAGTCACTGTTCTAGATACCCCATTCTCATTAGCTCATCTAGTCCTTACAACAGCCCAATGAGGTCAACAAAATCATTCCCATTTCACAGATAATGCAACTGAACTTCAGAGAGGTAAGGAACTTCCTCAAGGGATGGGAACTCAATCTCAAGTTAGTCTTACTGCAAGGCCCTTGCTCCTGCCACTTCTCTTGATGGTTCTGAAAATATTTGGGAAGTGGGCTGATTTTGAACCAGATGGTTCTAAACCAGGGCTGGGGTAGGCTAGCATGGCTGATGGGGTTCTGAATACCTGGAGCCTTGCCCAGCTTCTTCACCTTGAGATTCCATGTTTATCTCATCCCACACCCAGCTCCCAGCCTTGAGCACTAACCAAGTATAATGAGCTTTTAAATCACTGGTTAGCGTTATGGGGAGTTAATTTTTAAGCACGTTATCAGATGGCCTGGGCAGGGAAATGGAAGCCCCAGCAGATGGCTCATTAGGCAATCTGGGGAGAGGTGATGACAGACTGTGGATTCTGCACAGCTAGGAAGCCCCATTTCCTGTTTGGCCAAGGCAGCATATTTTTCCAACTCACAGGAGCCAGTCAACAGCGATGATGAGGGTGACATCCTCAGCGGGCAGGCCCACAGCACTCAGCACAATCACCATGGTCACCAGGCCGGCCTGGGGCACGCCAGCAGCTCCTATGCTGGCAGCTGTGGCTGTGACACTGTAGCCAGAACACACAGGAGGAAAGGAGTCAGACATCCATTTCTCCCTCCATGGAACTGTTAGTCCCAACAGCTGTGACTGCTATGTCCTCCCACACGGCCACATGAAACTGGCAATTATAGTCATCAGCTGTGCCTTACTGTAGGATGAGAGCTTTAGGGACCAAGACAAGTCTGAGGCCATCTCCTTACAGGGGGAGACATGGCAAATCACCATAAAACAAGACAGAGCAGAACTATAAGTGACAACAAAAAATTAGCAAAAGAGATATTCAAGAGGAAGGCAAGAGTATACCAATTAGGATGCTTATGGAAGGTTTCATCCATCCACCCATCCACCCATCTGCCCATCCATCCACCCAGTTGTCCATCCATCCGTTTGTCTGTCCATCCATCCATCCATCCAAAATAAGTGCCAGGTACCTATCAACTTGGTTTCTTCTTCCCTTCTTCCATCTACTCACCTATCCCCCAGTCATTCACTGGGTACCCAAAACATTCCAGGAGCTTAACACTGAGTAGAAGGATAGTGGTAGCAGTCCCTGGGTGTAAATGGTTAACTCATTCAACTTCTAAATGAAAGACTGGAGGTTCATGTCCGTTCAAAGGCATCTTAGAAGAAAGGCTTGATGATCTACTTCTAACAATCAGCCCCTGAAAATCCTATGGAGCTCTGACACATGAGGTCACCATGAGTTGGCTTCAACTTGACAACAACTTTTTTTTTTTTTTTTTTTTAAGAGGGAGAGTGCTAGGGTAGATGGGCAAGGGCACTTCAGGTGAGGGTAGAGGAATGAGTTTTATGCTCTTTCTTGACATCATCAGGCTTCTGACTTCTCTAGGAGCTGCTCTTTAGAGCACTGAAGTGAGAAATACCTCTGTCTCCTGTCCAAGGTTCAAGTGTTTATTCCTGACTGTGCCTTTTTGACAATGGATACGCTTTGTGCAAAAGGAAACTGACTGCCATCGAATTGATTCTGACTTGAAGTGAACCCCCATAGGGTTTCATCTTTATGGGAGCAGACTACCTCATCTTTCTCCCATGGAAAGGCTGGTGGGATTGAACCGTTGATCTTTTGGTTAGCAGCCCAATGCCTTAACCACAGTGCCACTAGAGGTCCATTGTGCAAAAGGGAAAAAGAGCTGGAATTCAGGAGAGGCAGGCAGATGACCTTTATTACAAATGACTGAATGGGACTCTGGGATTCAATGGTAGAGTTCTTGTGTGCCACGCAGGAGACCTCGGTTTGACTCCCAGCCGATGTACCGCACGCACAGCCAGCAGTGGTCTGTCAGTGGAGGCTTGTGTGTTGCTGTGCCACTGAGCAGGCTGCAGTGGAGCTTCCAGACTAAGGCAGACTAGGAAGAAAAGCTTGGCAAATTACTTCTGAAAATCAGCCAATTCTGAAAACCCTATGATCATGATGGGCCTACTGTAGCTGATCGTGGGGATGATATGGGACCAGGCAGCATTTTATTTGTTGTGCATGAGGTCACCATGAGTTGGGGGCTGACTTCATGGCGGCTGACAACAACAACAACAATCCATTTTAAAGACCCCCTTTGGGTAGGTAATATATGGCACTTGGGATTTTTTCCTTCCAAACATGTAGCTTCTCATAAGTAACATCTTCCTTATTTCTATGGGGTCATTCCGTAGAAAGCTGGGGCTCACCATGCTTTAAAAAGGCCCTGACCTGGATGAGCTAGGGAACACCCTCCTTCCTTTCTGAAGATACATCTTCACCCTCGGGCCAAGGCCTGAACTCCCGTGAGGATGCCACTAAGTTGAAAGGTGAAGGTGAAGAAGTTGTTGATTTAAACTAGAAGAATCTGATTCTATCCAAAATCCATATTCTGTGGGGGTAAGAAAGCCTCAGAGTTCCCACATCTGGTTTTGCTGCCCATTTACCTGCCTGTCATGTGTCACAGATGGTATCTGAGGGGACAGACATAGGCCTGAGTGCTTTGGCAGGTCTGTTTTCTACTCTGTCCTATATGGTTGCTATGAGTTAGAATTGACTTGATGGCAATGGGTTTTTGTTTGGTTGTTGTTTTGCTGTCAAGTCAATTACAACTCATGGTAACTGTTCCATAGGGTTTTCAAGACTGTGACCTTCTGGAAGCAAATCAGCAGGCCTATCTTCCAAGATGCCTCTGGGTGTTTCGGTCAATCTTTTGGCTAGCAACTGAGCACTTAACTATTTGAGCCACCTGGGGACTCCTATATTACAGTACTGTCCTATAAATCTTCAGATGGGCAAAACAGGATGCAAACCTATTCCTGCTGCTCCAGCATATTCTGACTCAAGAGTTTTCACAGCAGAAAAACACTACTTGCTGTGAGAGGTTCTTTCCTTGTCCTGAGGGCTAGTCTTCCAACAGTCCGTTTAACTCAGCTCTCCAAGCAGGTCAGAGGCTGGGGTGTACTAGACTATGCACAGACAGACCTGGGTTATACTCCTGCTCTGCTGTTCTACTGATAGCGTTTCCTTATGCCTATTCTCTGCATCTCAGCCCCTCACCTGTGAGATAGGGATAATGCTGCCTGTTCTGTGGGGCTGCTGTGAAGATGTAAGGCATCCAGGATAGCATCTGGGTATATTCTCTACAGTTGGGGCTTAAGCACCACTGCCACTTCTGGTGCTGTTCCTATAATAGCAGTGGCAGCTACTACTTCTATTACTATTATCACAACTACTGCTGCTGCTACCATCGTGCTGCTACCATCACTACAACAATAGCGAACAACTGCTACTGCTACTATTATTACAGCAACTGCTTCTGCTATTATTACTACAACAGCTGCTGCTGCTATTACGGCAACAATAACAATTGCTGCTACTATTATTACTGCAACAGTAAGAGCTGCTGCTACCATTATTACTACAACTGCTACTGCTAGCATTATTACCACAACTGTTGCTGCACAACTATTATTACTGCAACAATAGCAACTGCTGCAACCATTATTACTATAACTGCTACTGCTACTATTATTACAACTGCTACTGTTTCTATTACTACAACAGCTGCTGCTGCTGCTATTATTCTACAACAATTGCCATTGTTATGATTGATATTACTACTATTACCATTACTACAATCACAACTACTTTTACTTCTACAATTATAACTATGGATACTATTACTATGACTACTATTGCTGCTGTTACAATTATTATAATTTAACTAATGCCACTATTACTACAACAATTGCTATTATTGCTACTATTGATACTACTATTACCATTGCTACAACCTAAGTATCACTTTTACTCTTAATACTACAATTATAACTACTGCTACTATTACTACAACTGCTGCCACCGCTACTATTGCTACTAATACTATTGCCATTGCCACAACCACAACTGCTACTTCTACTCTTACTATGATAACAATTACAGCTATTGATACTATTATTACAACTACTACTATTGCTGCTGCTATAATTAGTACAATTACAACCATTACTATTATTACTACAATAACTGCTGCTGCTATTACTACTACTACAAGTACTAATATTGCTACTACTATTACTATTTTTTTTTCTCTAAGGTTTCTCTAGGCCCCCAATCCTATAATTATCTTTCATTATAAAAAAATCTATCCCTTGTTCAATCACCTTTAATCTTTGATAAAAACCCACTGCCCTCAAGTTGGATCCGACTCATAGTGACCTCTCCTTGGTTCCCAAGGCAGTATCACTACAGAAGTAGATTACCCAACCTTCCTTCCGAGGAGTGGCTGGTGGGTTTGAACCGTCAGCCTTCTGGTTAGCAGTCAAATGCCTTAGACACTATGCACCCAGAGCTCCTTAATCTTTGATAAGTGCCTATTATAATAAAGCTACAAAAGGGTTATGTTTTAGGAGGATAGAGTCTATGTTTCGTTGATGTCTAGTCCAAAGAGACCACAGAAAGAGCTATACCAAGGGTCTAACAATTTCTTCATCCATTAGCCACATGAGCCATAAGTGTAACCTATAAAGTTAAAAATAACTTACTATCTTGTTCTCTCCCACATACAGCCAGAGAGGATTTTTTAAGTCAATGATTACTCTGGGCCTCACAGGTGTTGTTACTGACTCTGGGCCAGTTGTTGTTGTTGTGTGCCATGGAATTAATTCAGACTCATAGTGACCCTATAGGACAGAGTAGAGCTACCCCCTAAAGCTGTCAATCTTTATATTTTTTTCCTGCAAAGCAGCTGGTGGGTTGGAACTGCTAACAATTTGTCTAGCTAAAAGCACTTAACCATTGCACCACAAGGGCTCCTGACTAAGTCAGAGGGAAGGAATTCATTGTAAGGGGGCAAATACTCCAAAGAACTGGCACCTCATTTAATAGTGCACTAGAAATCAGGCCAGTGTGGACTGGGATCCTCAGGCCAAGGTGAGGGGTAAGAAAATGCACTCCTTGGAAGTGTAAAAGTAACAATGCTAGAACTCAAACTTTCTCAGACCTAACTCAAGGTTTCTATTTTAATCACTCTGTACTGTTCCAACTATAGGACTTCATTCAAGCTCTCTTGGCATGGGCTTCTCTAGCCACTGACACTTTTTGCAGATTACACAGCATCCGTGTAGTATAATGTAGTATAGTATAGTTCCCCACCTGATGTGCCAAATGGTCTACTTGCATCTGTCTTCAGTCAATTTCAAGCAAATAGCAATAAATACTCTGATTTAGGGGTTGTTGTTGTTGAGTGCCGTCGAGTTGGTCTCAACTCATAGCGACCCCTCCTTGCGTTGCCGAGGCAGTATCACTATGGAAGTAGACTGCCCAACCTTCCTTCTGAGGAGTGGCTGGTGGGTTTGAACCGCCAGCCTTATGGTTAGCAGTCAAGTGCCTTAGGCGCTATGATTTAGGGGTGGGAAGGATTTAAAATGCACTGTATTAGAACACAGGCGTTCTTGTGGTGCATTGCCTAAGGCATTTGACTGCTAACCAGAAGGCTGGTGGTTCAAACTCACCAGCTGCTCTGCTGAAGGAAGATGGGGCAATCTACTTCCATAAAGATTTACCGCCTTGAAATCCAATGGGGGTTGCTATGAGTCGAAATTGACTCGATGGCAGTGGGTTTAGTTTTGTATTAGAACACTGCTAATTAACTCAAGACATTCTTTATACCAAAAACATATGCCTATGCCAAATGCTGGAGACACAAGAGTAAATTAATCTAATAGTTCAGACTCAATCTGGAACAGGTTTAGGGACCTGGTCTAGTCTTAAACTTCCACTCTAAACTGAACTCAGCCTCCAGGTTACATCTCCTCCAAGCCTATCACCTCAAAACCACACCATCCGACAGAACTTTCAGCAATAACAGAAATGTCTCATGTTTGCTGTCTGATTCAGTAGTCACTAGCCATAAGTGGTTATTGACCACCTAGATTATAGCTGGGCCAACCAGGATGAGCTATGGAATCTGTGGGCCCTTGTTCAAAAGTTATTAATAATTTGAAGATGAAGATGGCAAAGCATTAAAACAAGTTTAAGTAAGTGTAGGGTCCTGTGTAACTGCCCAGGTTTTATGCCCAGGAAGCTGGCTCTGAGGGCAACTGAAAGAATGAATTTTTTATTTAATGAATGACTAGTGGCTGCCATATTGGACCAGTGTTGGATGAGAACAACATCACTAGCAAAACTCATTAATGACATTTTCACTTCTACTTGAGTGGGCAATTTTCAGTCCTCATGTGACTAGCATTCTCTGCAGTAACTGACTCGGTTGACCATTCATCCTTGGAAATCTCCCTTTGCTTGGTTTCCATGACATCGTGTTTTCCCAGTTCTTCTGCCACTCTCTGTTCCTCTTCTCTCTCCTTCTCCAACTCCCCCTTCTTTTCCTGCTGCTAATATTAGGATTTTCCAGGCTCAGGCCTTAGTCTTCTTTTTTTCTCTTCAATGAAATGCCATCCATTCCTACTGTTTAGTGAGTGCTCACTGTTCCATCTGACCTACACCTCACTACTCACATATAAAGGAGCTCTGGTAGCATAGTGCCTAAGGCATTTGAACCAGAGGCCGGAGGTTCAAACCCACCAGTCACTCCTCAGAAGGAAGGTTGGGCAATCGACTTCCGTAGTGATACTGCTTCAGAAACCCAAGGAGGGGTCGCTATGAGTCGGGTCCGACTCAACGGCACATAACAACAACAACAACGCTCACATATAATGTTGTTGTTAACTATTGTTGAATCAGCCCCCAACTCATGATGACCCTACACACAATAGAACAAAACACTGTCTGGTCCTGTGCCAACCCCATGATCAGTTACAGATCAGACTCTTGTGTTCCACGGTGTTTTCACTGACTGATTTTTGGAAGTAGATTGCCAGACCTTTCCTCCTACTCCATCTTAGTCTGGAAGCTCCACTGAAACCTGTTCAGCATCATCACAACACACAGACCTCCACTGACAATGAGTGGTGGCTATGCATTAAGTGCGTTGGCTAGGAATCAAATCCAGGTCTCTCACATGGAAGGCAAGAATTCTAGCACTGAACCACCACTGCCCTCAGACAGCTCTTAAGTGGGTGTTTTTTTTGGGGGGGGAAGGGGCCACTATTATTATTCTCATTTTACAGGTGAGAAAACAGAAACTTAGGACATTCAAGTAACTTGGCCAATGTCATAGAACTGATGTAGCTGAGATTCAGACACAGACAACGGACTCCTGATCTGTGTGCTGAATGACCACCATCATGCTGATGACCCTCACATCTGCATTTTCAGTCCAGACCTGCATTTCTCACTGCCAGCTGTGTATGTCCACATGGCTGTCTTCCAGGCATTAAAATTCTATGTATCAAAAATATGAATTCTTTATCTTCCCTCCTAAATTTCTTTTATACAATAGTCCCTGTTCTGGTGTAAACACCATCCACCAATCCAGAAACCTGAGAGTCACCCTAGCCTTCCCCTACCTCTCACCCTTCTGCTTTCAACTGATGTCCCCCAAATTAATTACCTCCCTTCATCCCCATCCCATCAGCACTTTGATGTAGGCCTTGATATGCTATCTGGATAACTGGTCTCCCAGCTTGAGGTTCCGCATCCATCCATCATAATGCCATTCCTTCCCAAAATGCAAATCTGCCCATCATACTACATTGACCGAGATGCTTCCATGAGCTCTTCATGCAAAGCCTTTCATGCTTTGCATGCCTCATTCCTCACGTTCTCCACATTGGGCTGTTTATGCCAGCCTTACCAGAAAATCTATACTCTGTAACCAAGTCGTGGTTACATCATACTGCCAAGGCCAGTAGCTGGTACTCTTGCTACCCAAAATGCTCCTCACTTCCTTCTTCTCATGCTGAGTTCTTACCCCTCCTCTCAGGCTCAGATGATATCCCCCTCCTCCAGGTAGACCTCCTTGGTGCTCTCTTTTGTCTTCATACAAATTCTATAGCTTTTATCACACCACTCAGCAGTCATTTTAGTAGCTATTATTTCCACCTGTGTTGCTGGGTGGTGTGAATGGTTAAGTGGTTGCCTACTAAGTAGAATGCTGGTGGTTTAAACCTATTCAGAGGCACCTTGGGAGAAAGGCCTGATGATTTCCTGGTCACAGCCTTGTCACGGTCATGAAAATATTATGAGAGTGCAGTTCTACTCTGCAGCACCAGGGTCACTATGAATCAGAATTGACTTGATGGCAACTGGTTTGGTTTTTGGTTTGGTATCCCTCCTCTACTGGGAACCCTTGAAAGCAGAGACTGGCCCTTATTCAACCCTACTCTGTGCCTAGCACCTACTGGGTGCATTGCATTAAGAAGAGAGCAATGCCCTTGGTTGACCAGATCCTGAAGCAGATCTTAAGTTCCATGATCCCTATACTTCTACCTTACCTGCATTTAACCTTGGGGAGAGACTCTGCAGGCCAAGGTAAATAACCCACCACTGGACTGTTCCGTGTCTCCCTTCTCAGAGCACTTTAACATGAGGCAACCCCAGTGAGAGTGATGGAAAAGAGTGTGATCCATGTCCCACCTGATAGTGATGATCTGCCCAATGCCCAAGTCCAAGTCATTCAACTGTGCGATGAACACGGCAGCTACTGCCTCATAGAGCGCAGTCCCATCCATGTTGATGGTGGCCCCAACGGGTAGCACGAATCGAGTGATTCTCTTGTCCACCTGGTTCTTTTCCTCAGCACAGCGGAAGGTGATAGGCAGTGTTGCTGAGCTGTGTGATTAAAGGAGGGAGGAATAATGGAGTAGTTCTGTGGGTCCTCAGCCCTGCCTGAGGAGATACCTCCCTTCCAAAAACTAAACAGAACCCAAGCATGCTTGGCACTGCTGTCAGAACATGGCTTCAGGAACCAGAAGATTCTATGCCTGCCACTGCTCCCAGTTAAAACACAACCTGTTCAAACTAAATGTACATGTAACGTTGAATGTAAAACAAGCTCTTAAAATTAAAAAAAAAAAAAGAACACAATCTGTTCTTGGACTGCAAGCCATGCCAAGAAGGCAGGAAGTACTCAAAAGGGCAAGGAAACATGTTCAAGGACAGAGGGGCAGAGAATATGAAGGTCATTTCTGGAATGAGAGGCAGCTAGCTACAAGAACCAAAAGCTAGAGCCATCAAGTGAGGAGGAGTTGATGAGGCTTCTTCCAGAAAGCCTTCTTCTACTTACCTAGAAGAGATCATGAGAGCCGTCAAGAGAGCCTGGGCCATTCCCATGGCAAATCTGAAAGGGTTCTTTCGTACGACTATGAAGTACAGCAGTGGGAGGATGACGATGGAGTGGATTGCAAGCCTACAGATGGGAGAGGACAAGTTCAGAGGTAACATCACCTTCTCATACTCCATCCTTTTCTCAACCACCTTTTTTATTCATGGTATCATTCAACCTTCATCATGACCCAAGGAGAAAAGGGCAGGCATTTTTGCTCCCCCGGTCTACATTTAAGAATGTTGAAGCTTAGCAAACTAAATATTCTGTCAAAGTTGCTGGCAAAGTGAGTAGATGAATTTCAATTTCAGACTCCTCAGAATGCAGTTACGTGATGCTGCTGACCCTTGCGTGTGCTACTCCTGTGATCTCCAATGCTCTTTGCTTCCTTCTTTTCCTGCTGACTTCTTACTCCTCTTCTAAGGCGGCACAATGGTTAAGCACTTGGCTGCTAAACAAACGGTTAGCAACTCCATGGGGGAAGGGCCCAGTGATCTGCTTCCATTAAGTGTATAGCCAAGACAACCCTGTGAGGCATCCCATCAGGCACATGGGTCACTCTGAGTTGTAAATGACTGTATGACAGCTATAGCCCCCTAGTCCGTAAGCCTTCCCTCAGCTTCCCACATGGAGTCTTCCCTCCTTCATGTCCTCTGTGCCCCCTCCAAGCCCCATGATAGCTATTACCCAGCATCACCTCTCCCTGTCCTGTACCACATGAGTGAAGACAGGGTCTCAGGAAGGAAGAAGTCCCTGGTTTCTACAGTCATGCTTTAGGACTGACCCTTTTTTATTATTCCTGCCTTCCAATATTATTTGTTTCACATGGAAATACACGTTACACAAAATAGGGGACTTAAGGAATGAAAACCAAAAAGAAAAAAAAGAAAAAGTGCCCAAACCCATTGCCATTGAATCAATGCTGATTCATAATGACCCTATAGGACAGAGTGAAATGGCCTCATAGGCTTTCCAAGGCTGTAATCTCTACAGAAGCATGTTGCTACAGCTTTCTCTGTGGAGCAGCTGGTGGGTTCAAACCTCCAACATTCTGGTTAGCAGCCAAGTGCTTAGTCACTGTGCCACTAGGACTCTTTTAAGAAATGAGATGGTATATATATATATATATATATAGACATATATATATATATATATATATATATATATATATATCCAAAGGCTTGAAAGCAGAGACTCAAACAGATACCTGTATACAACAGTGTTCACTGCAGCATTATTCCTAAGAGCCAACACACTGAAACAACCCAAGTGTCCATTAACTGATTAATGGATGAGCAGGATTCATAGATTAATGGTATAAAGAGGGAGTCATTGCTTCAGGGGCACTGAGGTTCTGTTAGGGGTGAGACAATGTGGAAATGACAGTGAAGGCTGTGCAACCTGATGCATGTAATGAATGTTGCTGAATTGCACATGTGAAGAAGGGTGAAATGGCAAATGTTTTGTTGTATATAGATACGTACATATATATTTGCCACAATAAAAATGTGGTACATAGATACCCTGGAATATTATTCAGCCACAAAGAGGAATGGAGTTCTGCTACATGATACATGGATGAACTTGGATACATTCTGCTGCATGAAATCGTCAGACACAATAGACACCGTATGATCCCACTTAGAGGATCATATGGTGATTTACCTAGCCTAGCATAGGTAAATTCATAGAGACTAAAGTTGATTAGTGGTTACCAGGGGCTGAAGGAAGGGGAGATTGGGAAATCTTTGCTTAAAGGGTCTTGAGTTTCTGCCTGAGGTGATGAAAGACTTTTGGAAATGCATAGTGTTGATGGTTGCCTAACATAATGAATGTAATGAATGTCACTGACTCGTTGGTTTAAAAATGGCTAAGATGGTGTGGTAGTTAAGATTGTGTGTCAACTTGGCTGGGCCTGGTTTTGAGAGGCTAAGCAGCTGGATGTAGCTGTTCCCCATGATGGGACTGGTAATCAACTCCATGGTGCAATCTCCTGTGAGCAGCTAAGTAGCTGCCTTAGGGCAGCTTCCAGTATATAAGAAAATGCTTTGAGAAAATGCTTTGAGAAAGGTCTTGAGCTTTTTGGCACACTTGGATCCTGCATGTAGCTGAGTCTTCATTCAGCAGCCTGCCATATTGCAAGGCGATCTTGGGACTGTTTCTGGACTTGAACAGTGACCTACTATGTTGTTTGATAATCTTGGGACTATGCTGTTTTACTTGTCAACCTTGGGTTTGTCAGCCTCAGCAGTCAGCAGCCACCTGAGTGGAGAGACACCTCCAGCTCCAGTGGGCTGGGAGCAAGAGGCAAAGCTGAAGCCTGAGGTCAAGGGGCCTTCATCCAGTCCCTAAAGCTGGCACTCTGAAATTGAGCTTCTAGCTTCCTAAGCTGTAAGAGAACAAATCCCTGTTGCTAAAGTCATCCACTTGTGGCGTTTCTATTAGAGCAGCATTAGAGAACCAAAATAGATGGCAAACTTTTTTTTCTTCTCTCTTAAAAAAATTATGATTTTGTTTTTGGTGTGGTAAATATATATGCAGCAAAGCATTTGCCCATTCAACATTCTTCACATGTACAATTCAGTGACATTAGTTATGTGTATCATGTTGATAAACAATTACCATTATCCTTTCCCAAAATTTCAAGATGGCAGATTTTTGTTATATACATTTTTCCACAATGAATTTTTTTTTAAAGAAATGAGACAGCTTTGCTAGATGGCTTGTATATTTAAGTGGCAACCTGAGGTGTACAGATCAAGTGCATGAGGCTGAAATAGTAAGAAATGGTCATTTCATCTGGATAGAGAGGGAGAACAATGTGGAACAAAACTCAAAATCATTTGGAAAAAAAAAAAAAAAAAAAGGAGACCAGGTTTCCTGGTCTAATAGAGCTTGGTAGAACCACTGAGACTATGGTCCCTAGCTGCCCTTCAGGTCTGGAATTGAACCCACACCTGTGGCTTCCAGTCAAATAAAAGACAGGCATAAGAGATGAACATGTACCTGAGGTAGATACATCCCTTGGAGAGAACAATCATGGGAGAAAGAAGGGCTACTTATGCACAGGGAGACAGTTCAGGGGGCAGGAGTGCATGGAGGGATGGACACAGGGAAGAGATAACTATTGGGAGGAAGTGGGAGGGGAGGTGTTGCATTGGGGTAAACTATCACTGTCATCAGACAACGTGTATGTGAACTGCTGCATGGAAAGTGAATTTGCTCTGTAAACTTTTACTCAAATCACACATACACACACAAAGATTGCTGTAATTTGGAATCAACTTCAAAAAAAGAAATGACCATTCATGTGGAACACTGGGGGCTTGGAGAGAGGGTCTCCTACATGGAGAGCTGTGGTTCAGAATCTTGAGGAACTATCATAGTAGATGCTGTTGTCATCCGTGCTACCAAGTTGATTTGGACCTATGGTGAGCCTGTGGATGCAGAGTGGAACTGCTCCAGGGCATTTTCAAGGCTGTGACTTTTCAGAAGCAGATAACCAGTCCAGTCTTCTGAGGCACTGCTGTATGCCTTTGAACTGCCAACTTTTCAGTTATTAGTCCAGTGCTTAACCATTCGTGCCACCCAGAGTGTCCATAGAAACCCAGACAGGGTGAGTGAATAGAAGCATAAATCCATCATGAAATGGGTTGGCATAACACAACCTCAACACATCCCTGCTAGACAAGCTCCTGGTCCCACCTGTTTTGGCAGCTTCACAGCAGGGCCAGCCTCTAAAGAGGTCAGTGGTCCTGCCTCTCTCCCATCTGACTTGGTTCCAGCCCTTGCACTGGAGGAACCCAGGCTGCTTCTGGGTTGGCTGGCCGGGCTGTGCTTTTTGTAAACACCCATTAAGAAATAAAGGCCGGCCAATGGAAACTCCCTTCTGATATGTGGTTAGATTACTCAAGTTGGGTGTATGGGGTATTGACCTGTGGGCATCAAATTGGTGATACTTCCTCATTCCCTTGGTCAGTATTTCTCAGCTCATGTGATGTCTCCTGCCCCAGGCTTGGTGTTACAAGAGTACCATTCACAACCTTCCCAATACTTCTCCTCTCAAGGAAGCAGTAACTGGGATGTAATGGACATAGAAATGACCCCATCCCCTGCAGTCCCCCACACTACCTACTAGCCTGAAGATGTTCCCACATCTTCCTGGACACACTGATGATTCAAGCCATGGCAGTCCTTCTATGACACAGAGTTTGACCTAACCAGTTGTTTTTATTACTTTGTGCCACTCTAACAGAAAATACTACAAATGGGTGGTTTTAATAAACAGGAGTTTATTCTCTTACAATTTTGGAGGCTAGGAGTCCGAGTTCAAAGTGCCAGCTCTAGGGGCTAGGTGAAAGCACCTTGACCTTGGGCTTCAGCTCTGCCTCTTGTTCCCAGACCACTGGAGCTAGAGGTGTCTCTTCACTCAGGCAGCTGCTAGCTGCTGAGGCTGACAAACCCAAGGTTGACAAATACAATGGCACAGACCCAATATTACTACACAACATGGCAGGCCACTAGTTCAAGTCCAGAGATAGTCCCAAGATTGGCAGGAAACACAGCAGGCTGTTAAATGAAGACTTGGCTACATGCAGGATTCAAGCACACCAAAAGCTGGAGACCTTCTTCAAGCTTCTGCTTATATACTGGAAGCAGACCACATCCTTAAGGCAGCTACTCAGCTGCCACAGTAGATTTTACCATGGAGTTGATTACCAGTCTCACCATGGGTAATAACTATATCCAGCTGCCCAGCCACTCAAAACCAGGCCCAGCCATGTTGACACACAACCTTAACTACCACACCAGTCATCCTGCTTTTACTTGCTGGAGTCTGATTTCATCTAGGCCCTGCCTAATTTCTTTCGACTCAGTTAAAGCATTTGGCTGCTAACCTAAAGGGTGGTGATTCGAGTCCGCCCAGAGGTTTCAGAAGAAAGGCCTAGTGATCTGCTTCCAAAAATCAGCTAACAAAAACCCAGGGAGCACAAGCATGGGGTCACCGTGAGTCAGAATTAACCTGATGGTTTTTTCATTTCTTTCAGGCTCAGGGTATGTGGGACCATTCTTTTATGCTTACCTGGTTTACATCCTCAAGGAAGCAAGGCCAGGAGAGAACCAACAGAGGATCCAAGAAGGTTTTGCCCTTGTTTGAAACAACAATTTTAACAAATACAGGCGGGAACAGAGGTTGGCCTAGGCTGTTCTGCCAAGCACTGATAGGGAGCATGGTGTGATCTGCTCCCAGCACAGCTGTTGCAGGGCAGCCCTACCCCATGCTCTTCTCCTTGAGTTCCACCTTCCCTTGTACACAGGAAGGAAGCCCATCTTAACCAGCTGAAGCCCACCCTCTTGGTGTGTCCACTAAATCAAGTGAGGGTTATGGGACATACCCACTCAGCACTGTGGCCATGTACAGGCCCAGCTTGCGGAATATTTCCCAGTCTTCGACTTCTATGATCTTCCCAGCAATCAGGAACAGAATTCCGAGTGGCATGTAACTGGAAAATAAGCACAGCAAAGATGTGCATCATGACTGGGTGTTTCTCAGCTGGGGATATTGGGGCAGAAGCATATCAGGGCACAGTGCACACTCAGCTTGGCACGTGTGTCCAGCCAGGAGGGCCACAGTACATCACAAAACCCAGATCTCAGTTTTGAGCCCTGGGTGACTATGCTGGCTCCAGTTTTCAGTACTCGTGTGCACCTTAATGTCTACCATCCCACCTACTATACGGGACAAATGTGGCAAGAATGTGGGGCCAGACTGGTGTTCCCAGTTCACAAACATCCTGCTGATTGTCTGTGAACGTCTCACTTTAGCTTGACCCTCACCTCCAAATATGGACACTCAGCTCTTTGTAGCCACATCATCTTGTTTCCCAAGTAGTCATATTAGCAAGCATCCCTGGGTAGTGCAAATAGTTAATGTATTTAGCTGTTGACCAAAGGCTGGAGCTTCCAGTCCACCCAGACACCTTGGAAGAAAGGGCTGGTGATCTACTTCTGAAAAACCAGCCACTGAAAACCCCATGGAGCTCAGTTCTACTCTGATACACATGGGGGCTCCATGAATTGAAATCAACTTGACGGTAGTGGTTAGTATCAGCCATCGATGTAAAGGATTAGCAGTGGCAGTTGTTGTAATGGCCCTATCTGTGCAGCACTTACTGCACACTTTGCATGGGGTTCAGTATTTTAGCATGCCTCATTTCATTTAATATCCTTCTCCCAACCCTGGGAGTTGGCAGTAGGTTTTATGGTCCTTTTCACAGATGATGTAGCTGAGGTTTAGCAGAATGAAGTGACTTACTGACTCCAATAACTGGTGGTTTCACGAACCCTTTGCGTCACTGTCCACACCAAGTAAATAATGTTGAACTAATTCAGTGTGAGATGAGTGGGCAAAGTTGTCCTAGGAAAGGTGGATTTCCTGGCATCTCCAGGGACAGGGCAGATATTGGGGTGGTGCCACTGATGTGTCCAGATGGATGAGGGCCCAAGTTGTACGTATTTGACGATTACTTCTGCATGGGGCCTAGTCAGAAAAGCACTTTGTGTTTTAAGAAGTAACTTCTTATGGGAATGCTTGTGAGGTACAAAATGAGCTCCCAGGGCTTTGGGGAAAAGGCTGTGGCTGATGTCTAGTCTTCTGTTAGTGAGCTAACTCCTAAGCAGTAGGTGGGACCAGTTAACATCTAGGGTCTTGATGCACCATGGGTGGCGCAAATGGTTGACATACTTAGTTGTAACAGAAAGGTTGTGCCGGTTTGAGTCCATCCGGAAGTGCCTTGGAAGAAAGGCCTGGTGATCAACTTCTGAAAAGTCAGCCCCTATAAAACCCTGTGGAGTGCAGTTCCATTCTGGCACATATGGGGCCACCCTGAGCTGGAACTGACTCAATGGTAACTGGTTTATTTTTCAGTCTCTTGATACTAAATGTTTGGCCTCTCTAGAGTCAGGTTAGTTGAGAAAGATAATCTCTTTCTTTCTAATTTTGGGAAAACAAAGCTGTCAGAGGACACAAGATGGCATTAAACAGAGTCTGCTCACCACATAATGATCTGCACGATTTTCATGGTTGCATCACTCAATGCATTGAAGAAATCCACCAGAATCTGTCCCTTTTCTCCCATTTTTCCAATGACAATTCCAAAGACGAGGCAAAAGACAATCAAGCCCAGGACATTTATGCCATCGGAATACATGCCCACTACTTTGTATTCCTTTGTTCTGTTCTGTGGATCGAAGCCAAGAAGAAAATATATTGACACGTGCTTGTAATTTTGTTAGAATGCACAGGCCCTGAAATGAAAAGATATGATAGCCAAATCTAATAACTGGGGACCAGTCACATTCAACAATTCTTTAGGAGACATGATTAAACAAACAAAAAAAAACCCAGCTGTGCTTGTAACAAATTTTACCCACTCAATTCAAGTATAAAGATTTTCTGCCCTCAACAGAGAATCTTAGTGAATAATATTTAAAGTCCACATTTGAATATTTCTTTTGAAGATTTCAAATCTTATTCTTATCTTATTCTAAAATGTGTTACGTTTTTACTAAGAAGTTTAGAGTCAAGGCACTTTTTGGGGTTATTTTAACCATAAGCTGCCTTTGGAGTCTGCATTAAAAAAAAAAAAGATAGGAATTAGTAATGCATGAAGTACAAAATATCTACCAGTATGAACATTTTTTAGGACACTTTACCATCTGTTGTCACCAACAATGAACACACAACAGTCTTCACTGCCTATGTTCTTGGATAACCAATAGGACGTTAGGGAGCTAGGACTGCAGAATTTTAGATGAAAGTACATAATCTGTTTTCTTCAAAGATACAAAGGAATTTATGAGTTGTAGAAGTCTAGCCCATTCCCTATTTTCTGTACTTTTTATGCTATATTTCTTTCCCAGTCATGGGACATGGGGACAATTTGGAAGATCTTTTGATTTAAGCTGGATCCTCCAAAAGAAGTAATTCAAACAAATTAACCAGCTTATCTACCACTATGGGGAACTTTGGTGGTATACTGCCTAAACCATCTGACTGCTAACCAGAAAGGTGGCTGTTCAAACACACCGGCCACTTCTCAGAAGGAAACTGGGCAATTTACTTCCATAGATACTGCCTTGGAAACCCAAGGAGGGGTCGCTATGAGTCAGAACTGACTTGATGGCAGTGAGTTGTGGTGTTCTATCACTACGAATTGCTTCTTCATTACATCCAGAGTAAAAACTGCATGAGATTTACTAAGAGATTCCATAGGGAGATCATCTGAATACTGCAAATCAGGTTTATAAGGAGTTATATTGCCTAGCTAGTGGGGTACCAATTGCTTCTAGATGTTATTGAGTAGCTAGAGTATGCATACTGCACTGGCAAAAGCTTAAGATCTCAATATTCAGCTGGAGAGACAAGAGAGACAAGTCTAGCCAATGACAAACACAAGCTAATGACAAGATAGAGTTAACTGCTCAGCCAAGCTGTAATTTACAAGCATTATATAAAGATGGGGGATATGAATGAGGGCTGCCATGGTCAGGAAAAGCTAGGTCTGAGGAGTAGACAGCCAAGATATGGAAACATGTTCCAGAAATATGATAAGCAATAGCAAAGGAGCCCTAGTGATGCAATGGTTAAGTGCTTGGCTGCTAATTGAAAGGTTGGTGGCTCAGACCCACCCAGCGGCTCTATGGGAGAAAGACCTGGAGATCTACTCCCTTAACAACTATAGCCTAAAAAACCCTACGTGCAGTTCTATTGTTACATGGGATCAACTCTGAATCAAAATTGACTCGATGACAACAACAACAAAGGCAGAAGTTATTATGCATCTACTGGACCTCTCTGCCCTACTTGGATGATTCTGATTCAATCTTCATGGCCCTAAAATGAATTGAAACCTTCTTGTTGTGTTCCCCAGGAACCCTGGTGGCACAGTGGTTAAGCGCCTGACTGCTAACCTAAAGGTCAGCATTTTGGTTACCTCTGTGCTGCTCTAAAGGAGCTCTGGTAGCGTAGAGCCTAAGGCACTTGACTGCTAACCAGAGGGCTGGTGGGTCAAACCCACCAGCCACTCCTTGGAAGGAAGGTTGGGCAGCCACTCCTTGGAAGGAAGGTTGGGCAATCTACTTCTGTAGTGATACTGCCTTGGAAACCCAAGGAGGGGTCGCTATGAGTCAGGTCCGACTTGAGGGCACATAACAACAACAATGTGCTGCTCTAACAGAAAATACCACAAATGGGATGGCTTTAACAAACAGGAGTTTATTCTCTTATACTTTGGAGGCTGTAAGTCCAAATTCAAAGTGCTAGGCTCTAGGAGCTGAAACTCTTCAACCTTGGGCTTTAGCTCTGCCCACTGAATCTGGAGGCTTTTCTTCACTCAGACAGCTACTGGCTGCTGAGACTGACAAAGTCAGGGTCGACAAGTACAAA
The DNA here is from genome assembly GCF_000298275.1 of Orycteropus afer afer. Taxonomy (NCBI): domain Eukaryota; kingdom Metazoa; phylum Chordata; class Mammalia; order Tubulidentata; family Orycteropodidae; genus Orycteropus; species Orycteropus afer. The sequence continues at coordinate 29,503,947 of NW_006921592.1, forward strand.
GGCACAGTCCCAATGTTACAAACAACACGGCAGGCCATTAATTCAAGTCCAGAAGAAGTCCCAAGATCGTCAGGGCATGGCAGGCTGCTGAACAACGACTTGGCTACATACAGGGCTCAAGCACGCCAAAAAGCTGGAGACCTTCCTCAAAGCTGCTTCTTATATACTGGAAGCAGCCCACATCCTTAAAGCAGTTACTCAGCTGCTCCAGGAGATTCCACCATGGAACTGATTGCCAGTCTCATATGGGGAATGACTACATCCAGCTGCCCAGCTACTCAACAAGGCCCAGCCAAGCTGACAACAACCTTAACTACTACAGTCGGTAGTTGGAACCCATCAGTTGCTCTGTGGGAGAAAGATCTGGCAGTCTGCTTCCACATAGATTACAGCCTTGGAAACCCGGGGGCAGTTCCACTCTGCCCTGCAAGGTCACTATGAGTTGGAATTGACTCGACAGCAACAGGTTTGGTTTTTGGTGGTGTTTCCCAGAGCAGTCTGTTCCTCTACTGTAGCGCTCATCACTTCACATGAGGGCAGAAGCCTTGTCTGTCTTCTCCCTATTGTAACCCAATGTCCAGCATGACCTCACACAGAAAGAGGGCTCAGAAAATACTTGTGGAACCACACTGAAAGGCAGGAATCTGGAATAACTGAGGAGGTAGATGTGGACAGGATAGAGGGCCCCTGGGATGTAAGCCAAGAAAACAGAGAGGAATCAGGTCCTGGGGGGCTCAGGACTCCTACAGGAGGAAGCAGGAGGCTACCATGGTCTACTGAACTTGAATTCTTAAGTCTATGAATATTTCCTTTTTCCCTAATTCTTCCCATCCTGTGTGAAGGTAGGGGACATTCAGGGAGAAACCTACCTACTACAGACCTAAAATGGACCACTTCAGGTGCACAGCTTCTAATCTCCAATTTGAAATGCCCCAAAATCTGAAAGCCTATCAATGAGTTTATGGAAAATTCTTGGCAAAACCTAACCTGAACTGAGATAAGGCTACTGGTGGTCTTTGTTTCTCTCACTTAGCAGGAATACTGTGATTTTGCACTTGATTCTGCATTGTTATAGCCAATCCCAAATAATGGTGTTTCACAGCATACAGTATATACAGTGCATGGCCTTCTAAAGTCTGACTCACATCAGAGGGTTTTGATAAGGATGTTTTGAGAAACTCTTTTGGCCAGAGGGTTTTGGAGAAGAAGCTGTAGATCTGTATTCCATGCTTATGTAGCCTTCCAAATCCAATGAAATTCTAAGAATCTCCAACTCTAGTCAGGTATAGAGAGGATAGAGAGGTAACAGGGCTCTCTCTTGTCCCCATGTGGTATTACTATTCACTTTGCAGACCCTGGGGAAAGAAAGCAGGAGATAAGGAAGCAAACAGTACCTTGGAAACTATGGTTGTCATGGTAGCTGTGATGGACTCTTCCGTCATGTTTGTCTCTGGTTCACCTGTAGGCTTCACTTCTTCACGCTTGGTTTTGTACTGCACATTGGGGAAGGATAAAAACACAAGCAAACACAAAGAGACCTTTTTTAAGCTTCTGAGGCTAAACCACAGGAAAAAGTTATTTTGGCCAAACAAGGGCTGCTCAAGGGTTCTACTTCTGATACCTCTGTTGGCTCCCGTGTTTGATGGTATGAATCACATGGTTTTTGGAACCAGAAATGGACCAAGAAATCCAAACCAGTGACCCCTACAACCACTATTCAGTAATGCCAGAATGTTCTCTCACTGTTATAATAAGGGACAGACTGATGAAGCAATAATGCTAAAGAATATGTAGGTTTTATTTGTAGGTGGTTTGTCAGAACCCACAGTCCCTGGGTGGTGGAAATGGTCAATGTGCTCAGCTGCTGAATGAAAGCTTGGAGGTTTGAGTTCATCCAGAGGAGGCTTGGAAGAAAGGCCTGGCAATCTACTTCTGAAAAATCAGCCATTGAAAACCTTATAGAGTGCGGTTCTACTTTGACATACAATGCGGGTCTCATGAGTTGAAGTCAAGTGGAGGGCACCTGGTTAAGTAATCTGATAAACTCCACAGTGGTTCTTTCAATCATTTTTGTTATCTACACTGTTTCTAAAACTTTTATTTTGGTGAAATATATGCAGCAAAACATTTTAATCATTTTTACATGTATGATTCAGTGACATGAATCACAGGCACCATGTTGTATTCAACTCAATGGTCACTAACAACAACGTTGTGTAACAATCACTACTATCCATTTCCAAATTCTTTCATCACTCTTAACAAAAACTCTGTGCTCCTCATCTGAGAATAACACCTCATCATTTATAAATGCAGTCACCATGACTTTAATAAATATCAAGAAAAGTTTGACTTGTCTGCCTTGAGCATAATGCTCTTTTAAGATCTATCTATATGGGATCAAAGGTGCTCTGGTGGCACAATGGTTAAAGCATTTGGCTACTAACCAAAAGGTCAGTGGTTCTAACAAACTAGATACTCCATGGGCGAAAGATGAGGCAGTGTGCTTCCGTAAAGATTTACAGCCTTGGAAATTCTGTAGGGCATTTCTGTTCTGTCCTCAAGGGTCACTATGAGTCAGAACTACCTCAATGGCAATGGGGTTGGTGGGTTGGTTATATCGGAGCAAATTGACAAAAGCAACTCCAAATATTAGATAAGAATCTTTGGGGGCAGTGAGTTTATGTAAATGGGGAAGGAGCAATTCAGAAAAGGAGGATTAGAATGTATGCCCAACTCAAAGAACGTCACAATGTCCCTGAGTTAACTGTACATGGAGAGACTGCAGAATTAGCGTATACCCTGCTGTGCATATTCTCAACAACAATAAAATAACTTACTGAAAAAACAAAGACTGACTACATGGTTGTTCCACAACCAGTATTTTTTTTTTAGGGCTATTCAGCAGGTGAGACTTCAATTCCCTTCCGTCAGCCACTTGGTTCTGTGGAGCTTCAGCATGGAAGTTTAAAAGCGACCCAGTACGCCATTACACCGGGCATGAATGTCACTCCTCTAGGGTTTTGCCAACACCAAGAACCTTATAAATGACCACTGTGTCTGACTGCAAAGGCACCCCCAAAATAGAGGGGAGGGGATTCTATGCCTTGTGGAGATCAGCAGTGAGCGACTGAATCGCAGTATTTTTGAGTCTACACAGAGGGGTCTGTTCATATGATTGATGTAAATGAACACAGCTGCTTGTTATGGATAGCTGTCTTAAAGCACCTAGACACACAGGAGAAAAAGGCTGGAAGTGAATGCAATGAAGAGATTGCAAAACTTTCCTAGAGGAAAAAAAAATCATGACTTTATTACATTGTTCTGTATAGTCCCAGATGTTGCTGTGGTTGTTGCTGGCCCTGCAGCTGGCCCTGGACTCATGGTGAGCTCATCCATGCACCACAGAACTAAGCGCTGCCTGGTCCTGGGCATTCCCATGATGGGTTGTGGATCGGACCACTGTGATCCATAGGATTTTTATTGGCTGATTTTTGAATGGAGATCTCAGGCCTTTCATTCTAGTCTGTCTGACTCTGGAATCTCTGCTGAAACCTGTTCAGCTTCACAGTAACATGCAAGCCTCCATAGACAAACAGGTGGTGGCTGAGCATGGGGTGCATTGGCTAGGAATCAAACTTGGGTCTTCTGCACAGAGGGCAAGAATTCTACCACTGACCCACCACTGTCCCCAGAGCCTCAGAAATGGGGATGTGATGATTGAGGAGATCAAATCCCAGGAATCCTAGGTACCCTAAATCCACTGCACAGGTTAGATAATGATTCCCAACACTAGAGAGAAAGGAAAGAGGAGATGGAGAGCGACTTTTCACTGTGGTGCAATGGCAGAGAATCCAAACGTCTTCATGAACACAACATGGCTCTACAGTGATGGGTAGAGGCCATTCATTGTCCTCCACCCTGCTCCGTTTGAGCCCTTTTGGGGAAACAAGCATAGAAGAAAAGGAACAGGGTTAAGCTAAGGTATGCACTTCACTGCACACCTGATAGACCAGGGAAATCCTCCATTCAAAGCGTACCTTCCTGCCACCATTTTTGACCAGCCAATTCCATATCTTGGGTCACAACAGAAATAAAAAGATCTTATTTGGTGAGGGGAAGTGGGGAGTTACTGGAAGGCAAAAATTTTTTTTCATTACCTGTTGAAAACAGGCTTGGACAAGGTTCTCAGGGAACATATTCCTGTTGGAGACAGAAAAAGCAGTATTACATGAGGGCAAAGATTTGCTATCAACCCAGTACACAGATGGAAAGATGTAGAACACAGAACTAGTAATGGTTTCTCTTCAGGCTTCTCTGTTGCACATGCTTCCCTGTGTTGAGATTTCCTTTTTCCTGCTGAGCTTCAACCAAGTATAAGAAGCTCTCCTACCCAAGCCTCACTTAACCGATTCACTGAGTAACTAACACTTGTTTTTTTTTTTTGGTGAAACATCTTATGGGCAGGTAGACACTCAACAGTCAAGAGATGATTCTTTAATATCCCACAAAGAGGATGCATGCTTACCAAAAGTCTACTGTACGTCTCCAAATTCTTTATGCCAAATGTAAACATCATTATAACTATGGAATTAAATATGATGTAAACCTATGAAATACAAATGTGCAAAGGAAGCTGTGGTTTCCATAAAACCTGAGCTGAATGCCCAGAAAGATTCATTAAAGACAAATGACTAATATTTCTGTGGTTAAATAAAGTGTGGGAAGACTATTTACATTTAAAACAAACAAACAAAAAAACCTAGAAGGATCTGACACTCAGATTTTTTTGAGTGTGATTTCTAAACTTTCCCTTGCTCCACTTCATGGAAATGGGATCTGGACATTGTATGGGATGGATTTATAAGGGCTGTCTATGCAACAGAAATAATCTGGAATTCCAATCAAGTAACATACCACATAAAAACTGGCAAATAAATGCATTTAAGTTTTAAGTGGAAATAAAATATATATGGTCTATCTATATCATTTTTAAATGATTTTCTGCTTTGTTGTTATATTTTATTAACTGACCAACTTCTGGCCCCTTACCTGAAAGCTTCAGGTAAGATGCTCTCTTGAGTATGGTTAAAAAATATATTTCTTCAGATGTGCCCAATTGTGCCTCTTCAGACACCACGTACACTTCCTTTATCTCTGCTCACTGTCACTCCAGACAGAAGAGCCTGCTCCTCCCATTCCCTCTTCCAAATAACCCTGCCATAAGACCCACTGGATACTTTCACCCTTCCCTGGAATCACAACCTGGCAAGCAGCACCAGCTATGATTTGCAGAGTCCTGGGCAAATGAAAATGCACAATAATTAGATAATTATTAGACATTTCAAGGCAGCAACCAAGCAGGCCCTGTGGGATTGCCAGGTGGCTGCCATGAAGCCACCCAGTTGGAGGCCACTCACCTGATCAGGTCAAGCATGGCGTCCACTGTGCTGACTTCAGGGGTGCTGCCCACTCTGTCAATTTCATCCACTTTTTGGGTGACACCAGGCTTAATGCTTATCACTAGCACAATTCCTGTAGCCAAACACAGTCCCACAGAGTGTTAAGAACCTTCCAGAGCACCTGGCACCCCCACAAACCCCTCTCAGAACCAATAGGCAAGGTATTACCAGGCAGTGCTGTGAGAGGCTCCCTGTGGGCCAGCTGAGCCTCAGTGGGGACCTTGTGGCAGCCTTCATTATTTTTTCCTTTAAATGAAAAACTGAGAAGAACTCTTTCCTTTAGACCGTATTTATTTAATGAAGGGCCTGCATCCTAGAATTGCTTCTGGAAACATCTGCTGACCAGAATATTCTTTTCTTTCCTTTTGCTTATGAGAGCAGCTTGGGCAGGTATTGGGGTGACAGTGATTGGTTTTCTAGTCTAAGGGACCTGTGCACTTCTATACTTTTTACCCAGAGCTCTTGTTTATTGTCCTGAGGGTCATACAGAATACAGTTCTTCTTCCTTCCATGTGGTAGGCCTTCAAATATCTGAAAGCTGGTGTGTGGGGAAAGTACTGTTCTGTGTGACTCTAAGGGGATGGAATGAGGACAAGTAGGCAGGAGCCACAGGAAGAGATAGTTCATTCACTGTGAGGAAGAACTGTCTACAGGGTGCTGTGTCTTCCAGATCTAAATGGCAGGGTGCCATTTTGGCATTTGGAAGTATGGGATCCTATCACATGAGGTGGGGTGTTATAGAAGACACCAAAGCATTGGAGGTTGTTTGACTAGAAGAGGGTGATTGAGAAAAACATCCCCCTGCTTCAGAAGGAGGAAATGCTAGGCTGTGCTACTGGAGGGGGCAACTGGAAGGCTGTGAGTGGACATGGTCCACTTTGCCCACTCAGTGGTGCAGAAGGGCTATAACTCTAGTTAGTGATAAAGTGGAGTCCCTTCATGCTGCAAATGGGTGACGTGCTTGGCTGCTAACTGAAAGGCTGGAGGTTTGAGTCCCCCCAGAGACACTTCAGAAGAAAGGCCTGGCTATCTACTTCTAACAAACCAGCCACTGAAATCCCCATGGAACACGGTTCTATTCGGACACACATGGGGTCATGTGGGTATCTTGCTTTCTCCCGCTGCTTTTTGTTTGTCTGTCTTCTTCAGGAATCTCTTGAGGAGACATGGGTTTGGCTTGAAGCTCGGTTCAGGCCCTCTTAGGTCCCCTGGCTTAATACTACTAAAACTTCACCCCACATCCATTTCCCAAACTTCGTATTCATTTATTTATTCAAGCAGGGCTGTCAGGGTCAAGTTGGCTGTGGCATCTAAGTCAAGTTTCCTTCATCCTTTCCTATTGTAGGTGTCCTTTTAAAATGTCAAACTAGGTCACAAAGGGCAGGACAACCTTTCTTCACAAAAGAATGTCACAGGTTCAAGAGCAGCTATTTTCCCTTACTAGAACTCTCTCCCTTTTTCAAGGAGGATTTATACTTTTCAAGATTCTGTTAATTCTTAGCTGTATATGAAATGTGAAAGGTACTGCATTGGTATCCTTCTGGAAATATTTTATAATTATACTCAATTGTTCTGTTAGGCAGTACATCCTTACGGAAGTAGATTGCCCAGTCTTCCTTCTGCAGAGTGGCTGATAAGTTTGAACTGCCAACCTCCTGGTAGCAGTCAAATGCCTTAGCCACTGCACCACCAGAGCTCCTTGTTATTTTTTTAGTTCTGTTAGGAGCTCTGGTGGCACGGTAGTTAAAGCATTTGACTGCTAACCAAAAAGGTCAGCAGTTCAAATCCACCAGCTCCTCCACAGGAGAAAGATGAGGTAGTTTGCTTCTGTAAAGATCTATAGCCTTGGCAACCCTATGGGGCAGTTTAATCTACTCTGTCCTATAGAGTCATTATGAGTCAGAATCGACTTGCTGACAGTGGGTTTTTACTATTACAGACCAAATATCTAGTTAAGGGTTGTACATGCTCTTGGCTGCACTTCCTTCTACCCAATGATCCTGACAGGCCACAGAAGTGTCACCCTCTTTTTGTTTTTTACTGGAGGCATTAATAATTTCAGTCAGTACTATATCTTCTTCACTCAGAAGGTACTATATTGACATCAAGCCAAAAAGCCTCATAGTAGCTTGACAATACTATTTTCTGATAAAGTGTGTTTTAAAAACTCCACTTTTTTTTTTTTTAATGAAAAGACATAATGATATAGAGGAATAAGGATTCAGAAGTAAACTTTACCTAGAATTACAGCAATGACAGTGGTGCAGAAATAATATACGACAGCACGCAGGCCAATTTTGCCAGATACATTGGAATCCAGTGCAGCAACACCTGAAAGGGGACGGGGGAGTCAAATGGCATTAATTTTCAGAAGACTAATTTCCGGGACTGGTGATTTAATCTTCAAGATGTGAAAGGAAAAGCTGAGAGCTGTTCTCTGCATCTATGAGGCCTGACTCACATGTTTTGAAAGGATAGGTGGCAATGGGAGGAAGAAGCACTTCAAAATTCCAAACACAAAATTTAGAGAGAGAAGCTGACTGGGGTCCTCAGGACCTTAGTCTACAGTGCTAGGCCCCTGGCTCTTCTTAGTGGGTGGTGTTGGGACACAGCCACGAAGAGTCTCTCCCTTCTGCGGTGTTCTCAGAATGTTATCAAGATTTTGCACATCACATCATTCAACACCCCTTATGATAAACCCCTTTTGGAACTCAGTATCAGCAAAGTGTATCTTGAAGAATGAACATTGTCTTTTTATCATGTAATGAGAACCATGAAACTCAAGATTGTTTCCCTTTTTTTTGCCTTTTCTTCCAGGAAGCTTGGAGTAAACTAAAAAACTAATTTGTATGTGTGATTATAGAAGCAATATATGCTCATTACAAATATCTGAAAAAAAAGAGGAAAATATAAAGATGAAAACAAAAATGTCATCTCATCTGCTATAGTTAATATTCTGATAATTTTCTTCTAATATTTTCTCTCTACTTTTTGTCAGCATAGCTGATTTTATAGTTTTTAATCTTCTTCTTAATACTGTCTTATAAGCATTTTTCTCATCATTAGAAATTCACTGAGGATAAATTTAATGGATACATAATCTTCGGTCCTGCGGCTGTACCATAGTATATTTAATTATTCACTTATTGCTGCATCTTTAAATGGACTCAGGGCCAAATTCAATAATATATCACAGTAATTTCATTATCCATCTTGGCTAGCACACTCCCTCTTCTCACAATTTTCAAATGCTTCTACCTTAACAACATTATCGTGCATAGCTTCTGTTGTGAGATACCTTAAAATTTATTTGAAAGAGGTTGTTGTTGTTGTTGTTATGTGCCGTCGAGTCGGCCCCGACTCATAGCGACCCCTCCTTGGGTTTCCGAGGCAGTTATCACTACGGAAGTAGGATTGCCCAACCTTCCTTCCGAGGAGTGGCTGGTGGGTTTGAACCGCCAGCCGTCTGGTTAGCAGGCAAGTGTCTTAGCCACTATGCTACCAGAGCTCCCAGAGGTAGGACACAAAAAAACTCCAAGGGCCCAGGTAACAACTTAAGAGACTTATGAGGGCAGTGGTGGTTCAGTGGTAGAATTCTCACCTTCCATGCAGGAGACCTGGGTTCAATTCCCAGTCAATGTACTTAATGCACAGCCACCAGCTGTCAGTGGAGGCTTGCGTATTGCTATGATGGTGAACAGGTTTCAGTGGAGCTTCCAGACTATGATAGACTAGGAAGAAAAGCCTGGCAATATACTTACAAAAACTCTATGGATCACATGAGTCAGATACTATTGTGGATGGAGTTGCCATGAGTCAGTGTCTGGGGCTGACGCAACATCAGCTACCAATAACAACAAAAATGGCCACATTGTTAGATCTAGTTTCAAATGGTCTTTGGCTGCCAATAAGATGACTGAGTATTGTCTGGATTTGACAGGGTTTTCTGGAAAGCCACAAAGAGCTGTATTAGTGGTAGAAGACATAGGTTGCCCTCTATCACAGATGCTCCCCTAAACGAAGCTGAATGATGCTGATCTCTGACAGGCCTACTTCTACATGGGCCATGGAGAAAGTTAAGCAACAACCGTATCATCTCCCAGCAAGCTATCATTCTGAGGTTTCAGACCCTACTTTGCTCGATTTCCAAAATGAGAAAATCATGCTCAGTGGAATGATGGTCACATTTTAGCTTTAGAGTTCAGAATATTGTTTTGGTAAACACTTATAATTACAATACTAGCTGTTGTCCCATTACTATTTGCAAAGCCTGAGGTACCGGGCAGTAGGAAGGATGAACAGGCTGTTGTAAGCAACGCTAAGCCTGAGGTAATAGAACTGGCATGCACAAAGGTCAACCATAAGCCAGCACAGAAAGCTTTTACATCTACTCCCCACACTACAAAAGGCCCATCCATTTTCTTAAGTGACTGGGGGATTATATTCCTCACATGTGATTGTACCTATGTGAGGCTCAGGAAGCATCCCAAAGGGTGCTATACTTGTCATGATGACAGAACAAGTCATTTTTCACTCTAAACACATCAGTCCTCTGGCTGTTGATGGCTCCTGCAGAAGTTGTATCTCCAGGGAAGGAGCTCTGGTCTCTTTAGCAGTCACCCCAGGATGTTGTAAAGGCTGTACAGCAACCTCTGGACAAGACTGAGCAAGCAGGACATCCTAAGGGTTACCCTGATGATAGATTCTAGTCTTTCATTGGAAAAAAATGCAGTTGCCTGTGCTGAGGATACTTTCTTTTCCTGATGGTAAGGCAACTTAAATAACAATTATGCAAGGAACAAGAGCAAGAAAAACAATCAGGAGAGACCTTTCATACTTAGTTTAAGTCTTTAAAAGAAAGAGCAAATAAGAACATAAATACAGGCAGTCCCCGGGTTACAAGCAAGCTCTGTTCCTAAGCATGTCTTTAAGTCAAATTTGTAGGTGTGTGGGAACAGGTACATATGGGTCTTACTTAGCCTTACCTTACTGCAAGAAAAGACTCGAAGCCTTTTCAATGATTTAAAAGCTTCATGTGCAGCAAGTGAAGGTGATTATGATGAAGTTTTGGTGTTTTTTTAATTGTGATTTTGGTGAAAGTTTGCAGAGTATTCTGGTTACCTAGTACCGCTCTGACAAGAATATACCACAAATGGGATGGCTTAAAGAAACAGGAGTTTATTCTCTTACCGTTTGGAGGCTTTAAGTCTGAATTCAAAGTGCCAGGCTCTAGGGGCTTGGTAAAAGCCCCTCAGCCTTGGGCTTTAGCTCTGCCTCCTGCTCCCAGCCCACTGAAACTGGAGGCTTTTCTTCATTCAGCTGCTGGCTGCTGAGGCTGGCAAGCCCAAGGTTGACAAGTAAAAAGGCACAGTCCCGATGTTACCAAACCACACAGCAGGCATTAATTCAAGTCCATTGAAAGCCCCAAGGTCGACAGAGCATGGCAGGCTGCTGAACAACGAAACAGCTACATGCAGGGTTCAAATGTGCCATGAGCTAGAGACCATTCCCCAAGGCTTCTCCTTATATACAGGAAGTAGACTATATCCCTAAGGAAGCTACTCAGCTGCTCACAGTAGATTCCACCATGGAGTTGATTGCCAATGTCATCATGGGGAATACTACATCCAGCTGCCCAGCCATTCAACCAGGCCCAGCCAAGGTGACACATAAACTTAACTACCACACAGAGCAAATTGGTTTTCCATTCAACAATTCATACACATTCTGTTTTATGACATTTACTGCAATCCCTCCACTGTAACAGCATTCTTTCCAATTCCTCCCTACACTCACCTCTTCCTTTGGTCTTCCTTTCCATCCTCTCCCACCTTTCTAGCTCTATCCGTGGACAAATGCTTTCCTTTTGACATCATATGCTTGATTGTTGTAATGAGCGCATACCCTCTTGAAGTTACTGTACATCTTACAGGTCTATCATTTGGCTGCCCATTGAGTTACTGGAGTTAAGTTCAGTTCCTAGCTTGAAGAGCATCTAAAGGCCATAGTCTTGAGGGTTCCACCAGTCCTTATGTGATGAAGAATTTTTTGTGAGTAGGGGTTGGTTCAATCATTTCAAAGTGAGAGCAAATTTTTTAACGTTAAAGGGCAAGTAGAAATTGTTCATAAGTCGTTCATAACCCAGGGACTTACTGTATATAAAATTGCTAAGTATGTTTAAAAAACAAAACAAAACAAAAACAAACTCACTGCTATCAAGTTAATTGCAACTCATAGCAATCCTTTTGGGTTTCTGAGGGGGTAAATCTTAAAAGTAGATTGCCCCATCTTTCTTCTGCAGAGCAGCTGGCTAGTATGTTATATGGTTTAAATGAGTCTATTCAATTGTAGAGCTCCGACCTTGTTTGGGTAAACAATGCAAATAATTCTTTATAATAATAATGGTTGTTAGCTGCCATGGAGTTGACTCTAACTCAGGGTGACCTTATGTACAAGAGAATGAAATGCTGCCCAGTCCTGCACCATTCTTATGATCACCAGCACACTGGAATCAGAGGCACAACCCCCAAGGCAGCAAGGAGCAGGGGCAGACAGGGAGGGCCGGTAGCCTGAACAGCCCAAGGCTGTATATTGCAGTATATTGACAGAGAACTTTCACAAATGCAAGCTGGATTCAGAAGAGGATGTGGAATGAGGGCTATCATTGTTAATGTCAGATGGACCTTGGGCTCAAAGCAAAGAATACCAGAAAGATGTTTATTTGTATTTTATTGACTATGCGAAAGCATTCAATTGTGTGGATCATAACAAATTATGGATAACGTTGAGGAGAATGGCAATTCCAGAACACTTAACTGTGCTCATGAGGAACCTGTACATAGACCAGGAGGCTGTTGACTGCTAACCAGAAGGCTGGTGGTTCAAATCCACCAGCCACTCCTCAGAAGGAAGTTTGGGCAATCTACTTCCGTAGTGATACTGCCTCAGAAACCCAGGAGGGCTCGCTATGAGTTGGGTCTGACTCGACGGCAAATAACAACAACAACAACATTCAATCTGTATGCTGCACAAATAATCCGAGAAGCTGGCTTACATGAAGAAGAATGTGGCATCAGGATTGGGGGAAGAATCATTAACAACCTACATTATGCAGATGATACAACTTTGCTCACTGAAAGTGAGGATGACTTGAAACACTTACTGATGAAGATTGAAGACTACAGTCTGCAGTATGGATTACACCTCAATATAAAGAAAACAAAAATCCTCACAACAGGACAACGGGTTTTCAGCGGAGCTTCCAGAAGAAGACAGACTAGGAAGAAAAGCCTGGTGATCTCCTTCTGAAAACTAGCTGAGGAAAACCTTCCAGGCCACAGCTGAGCACTGCTGACTAGTGTGCTTTGGACATGTCACCTAGAAGGAACCATGATAAATGGAGAAAAGACTGAAGCTGTCAAAGACTTCATATTACTTGGTTCTACAATCAACTCCAATGGTAACAGCAGTCCAGATATAAGATGTTGTAGAGCATTGGACAAATCTGCTGCAAACGACCTCTTTGCAGCAGAGCAAAGAACAAAGATGTCTTCTTCAAGACTAAGGTGCACTTGACACAAACCATGGTATTTTCAATCACCTTATATGCACATGAGAGTGGGACAATGAAAAAGGAAGGCCGAAGAAGAGTCAATGCTTTTGAGTTGTGGTGCTGGAGAATGCTGAAAGTACTAGGGACTGCTAAAAGAACTAACAAATCTGTCCTGGAAGAAGTGCAGCTGGAATGTTCCTTGAAAGAGAGAATGGCCAAACTTTGTCTCACCTACTTTGGTCATGTTGTCAGAAGGGACCATTCCCTGGAGAAGGATATCATGCTTGGCAAACTGGAGGGACAACAAAGAAGGGGAAGACCCTCAATGAGACCAAGTAACACAGTGGCTGCAATGATGGGCTCAGGTATGGTAAGGATTGTGGGGCTGGCACAGGACTGGGCAGTGTTTTGTTCTGTTGTGCATGAGGTCTCTGTGAGTTGGAGATGATGTGACAGCATCTAACAACACATTGGAGTTATCATTATGGCTACCGTGTCAACCATCTCACCAAAGGATCTCCCATGTCCTTGCTGGCCCTCTGCTTCACCAAATATGATGTCCTCCTCTAGTGACGGATCCTTCCGGGTGACATGTCCAAAGCACATGAGTCAGTAGTGCTTGGCTGTGGCCCAGAAGGTTTTCCTCAGCTAGTTTTCAGAAGGAGCTCGCCGGGCTTTTCTTCCTAGTCTGTCTTAGTCTGGAAGCTCTGCTGAAAACCTGTCCACCATGGTGACCCAGCTGGTATGTGAGATACTGGTGGCATAGCTCTCAGCATCACAGCACCACCAAAACCACCACAGCCCAACACATTGTCACATTGTTGTTAGGTGCTGTTGAGTCATCTCCGACTCACAGCGACCTCTGTACAGCAGAACGAAACACTGCCCAGTCCTGTGCCAACCCCACAATCCTTGCTATCCCTGAGCCCATTGTTGCAGCCACTGTGTCAATCCATCTCATTGAGAGCCTTCCCCTTTTTCGTTGACCCTCCACTTTACCAAGCACAATATCCTTCTCCAGGGAATGGTCCCTTCTGACAACATGACCAAAGTAGATGAGACGAAGTCTGGCCATTCTCACTTCCAAGGAGCATTCCAGCTGCACTTCTTCCAGAATAGATTTGTTAGTTCATCTAGCAGTCCACAGTACTTCCAGAATTCTTTGCCAACACCACAACTCAAAAGCATCAACTCTTCTTCAATCTTTCTTATTCATTTCCAGCTCTCACATGCATATGAAGCAATTGAAAATACCATGGCTTGTGACAGGCACACTTTAGTCTTTCTTTTTTTTTTTTTTAATACATTTTATTGAAATATAATTTATGTGCAGTGGAATACACAAAACTAAAGGGATATGGCTCAATGCATTTTTTTTTTTTTATTGTTTCCACCCAAATTGATACTTGTCTCTACCAATCTAACAGTGTTTCCTCCCTTCGCCTGGTAACCAACAAAGAAAGTTTCCTTCCATGTATAAACCTTTCCTTGACTTTTTACAATACTGGGCTAATATTGTGTTTGTCCTTCTGTGATTTACTTATTTCACTCAGCATAATATCCTCCAAGTTCACCCATGTTATGCGGTATTTTGCAGATTCTACATCATTATTTAGTGTTGCATAGTATTCCATTATGTGTATATACCATAGTTTGGTTATCCATTTGTCTGTTGATGAACACATATGTAGGTTGTTTCCATCTTTTTGCTATTGTAAATAGTGCTGCGATGAACATGGGTGTGCATGTATCTGTTCTTGTCCGGCTCTTACTTCTTTAGGATATATACCTAGTAATGGGATTGCTGGGTCAAATGGTATATCTAATTCCAGCTTTCTAAGGAAATTGCCATACTGTTTTTCACAGTGGTTGTATCACTTCACAGTCCCACCAGCAGTGTATGAGAGTCCCAATCTCTCCACATCCTCACCAGCATTTGTTATTTTCTGTCTTGTTGAACTTTGACATCAGTGCTGGGGTGAGATGGTATCTCATTGTTGTTTTGATATGCATCTTTCAGATGGCTAATGATCGTGAGCATTTCTTCATATATTTGCTGGCAGATTGAATATCCTTTTTCACACTTTAGTCTTCAAGGAGACATCTTTGCTCTTCAGTACTTGAAAGTGGTCTTTTGCAGCAGATTTGCCCAATGCTATATGTCGTCTGATATCCTGACTGCTGCTTCCATTGGTATTGATTGTAGAACTAAGTAACGTGAAGTCTTTGACAACTTCAATCTTTTCTCCATTATCATGATGTTGCTTATTGGTCCAGTTGTGAGGACTTTTGTTTTTTATATTGAGGTATAATACATACTGCAGATTGTAGCCTTCGATCTTCATCAGTAAGTGCTTCAAGTCATTCTCACTTTCAGTGAGCAAAGTTGCGTCATCAGCGTATCGCAGGTTGTTAATGATTCTTCCTCCAATCCTGATGCCACGTTCTTCTTCATATAGTCCAGCTTCTCAGATTATTTGCTCAGCATATAGATTGAGTAAGTATGGTGAAAGGATACAACCCTGACACACTCCCTTCTTGATTTTAAACCATGCAGTGCCCCCTTGTTCTGTTTGAATGACAGCCTCCGGTCTATGTACAGGTTCCTCATGAGCACAGTAAGTGTTCCGGGATTCCCATTTTTCTCAATGATATCCATAATTTGTTATGATCAACATAGTTGAATGCTTTTGCATAGCCAATAAAACACAAGTGAACATCTTTCTGGTATTCTTTGCATTCAGCTACAATCCATCTAACATCAGCAATGTTATCCCTTGTTCTATGCCGTTCTGAATCCAGCTTGCATTTCTGGGAGCTCTTTCAATATACTGCTGCAACCATTTTTGAATTATCTTCAGCTGATTGTACTTGTGTGTG
This sequence comes from Orycteropus afer afer, assembly GCF_000298275.1. Taxonomy (NCBI): domain Eukaryota; kingdom Metazoa; phylum Chordata; class Mammalia; order Tubulidentata; family Orycteropodidae; genus Orycteropus; species Orycteropus afer. The sequence goes on from NW_006921592.1 coordinate 29,519,841, forward strand.
ATATTAATGACATTGTTTGATAATTTTCACATTCTGTGGGATAACCTTTCTTTGAAATAGGTACAAATGTGGATCTCTTCCAGTCAGTTGGCCGGGTAGCTATCTTCCAAATTTCTAGGCATAGACAAGTAAGAACCTCCAGTGTGGCATCTGTTTCTTGAAACATCTCAATGGGTATTCCATCAAATCCTAGAGCTTTCTTTTTTGCCACTTCCTTCAGTGTAGCTTCAACTTCTTCCCTCAATACCACTGGTTCTTGACCATATGCCACCTCCAGAAATGGATGAATGTCAACTGATTTTTTTGTTACAGTGACTCTGTGTATTCCTTCCATCTTCTTTTGATGTTTCCTGCATCATTCAATACATTGCCCATATAAATCTTTCAATATTGCAACTTGAGGCTTAATTTCTTTCTTCAGTTCTTTCAGCTTGAGAAATGCCAAGTGTGTTCTTTCCTTTTGGTTTTCTAACTCCATGTCTTCCCACATTTCATTTTAATAACTGACTTTGAAATCTTCTCAAGCTGCTTTTGGAAATCTTCTATTTAGCTCTTTTACCTTGTCATTCCTTCCATTTGCTTTAGCTACTCTTCGTTCAAGGGTAAGTTTCAGAGTCTCTTCTGACATCCATTTTGGTCTTTTCTTCCTTTCCTGTCTTTTTAATGACCTCTTGCTTACTTCATGGGTGATGTTGTTGATGTCATCCCACAATTCCTCTGGCTTTTGGTCACTGGTGTTCAATGCATCAAATCTATTCTTTAGATGGTCTCTAAGGAGGGATATATTCAAGGTCATATTTTGGTTCTCTTGTCTTCAACTTGAACTTGCACATGAGCAGTTGATGGTCTGTTCCACAGTCAGCTCCTGGACTTGTTTTGGCTGAAGATACTGAGCTTTTCCATTACCTCCTGCCACAGATGTAGTCAATCTGATTCCTGTGTATTCCTTCTGGCAAAGTCCATGTGTACAGCTGCCATTTGTGTTGTTGAACACTGTCGCATGGGTGGTGGACATTGGTAGGTTTGAAACAAACAAACAAAAAACCTAGAAAATCACCAATTTAACAGAATTCTGCGTATTAGGTAAATCACCTACAACCCTGATCTAGTAGCTGATGTCTGCCCCAATATGCTGTCCTTCCTCAGTAGATGTCCTGTTTCAGCAGGTCCCAGCCCCTGGGTGCTGCCAAGTGTGAGGTTCCCAGGCTGGCTGCAGAGCTGCCCACGGGTATGTGGTTTCATGCCTTCAGGATTTCCTTCCAGCAGTGAAGCAAATTAAATTTGTGGGTAACTGTTTCCAGCATATGCTAATATGTCTTAATTTGTCTTAGCAATTTGACCAGGGGCTGGTGTCTCTGCTTCTACTCCAGGACCCAGCTGGCAGTGACCACCAGTGCTTCATGATAATGAGATTCTTGGTGGAAATATCTTAAACAAATCTGCCCTAGAAGGGTCAGCCAGTTGCTCTCTGCTGGAGTGCAGTGGCTCTCAGGCAGTGATTTATTTCCCGGCCCTCTGCTTCAGTCCCACAATGTTCCTGGACAGAACACATGCTTATTGAACCAGCAGTCATATCTCTTCACATCTCTATAGCTACTCCTCTACCTCTCTGGTCCTCAGTGACCAGGGGGTAAAGCTGACCCCCAGATTTGGGTTCTTGGATGATTTATACTGCTTTATTGGGGGTAGAGGTGGTAGCCACCTTAGAATGGGGAACAGGGGCATGGAAACAGCCCAATCTCTGCAAACCTCTATAATTGGAATGGGTCTCTGGGTAGCAGAAACAGTTTGCATTCCACTACTAACCTAAAGGTTGGCAGTTCGAGCTCACCCAGCAGCAACATGGAAGAAAGGTCTGGCAATCTGCTTCCACAAAAGATTAAAACCAATCCCAATGCTATCGAGTAGATTCTGACACATAACAACCCTATAGAACTGAGTAGTAAGGCCTATAGGGTTCCCAAGGCTGTAAATCTTTACCAACCATGGAGTTGGATCCAACTCATAGCGACCCCTCCTTGCATTTCCGAGGTGGTATCACTGTGGAAGTAGATTTCCCACATCTTTCTTGGAGCAGCTGTTGGGTTCAAACCACTGGCCTTCTTGTTAGTGGCTAAGTGTTTAATCACTGTGCTACCAGGGAGCCTTCTATAAAAGATTAGAGCAGTTTTATTCTATAACACATGAGGGTCATCATATATCAGAATAGATTCAACATAGGAGATCTTGGATAGAGAATAATGTGAAAGAAAACTCAAAATCATTAAAAAAAAAAAGAAAAAAAAAAAAAGAGGGGACCAGGTTTGCTGGTCTGATAGAGCCTGATGGAACCCTGGGACTATGGCCCCTAGCTGCCCTTCATATCTGGAATTGAACCCACTCCTATGGCTTCCAGCCAAACAAAAGACAGGCATATGAGCTGAACATTTACCTGAGGTAGATACACTTCTTGGAGAGAACAATCATGGGAGAAAGAAGGGCTGCTTATGCACAGGGAGACAGCTCAGGGGGCAGGAGTGCATGGAGGGAAGGACACAGGCAAGAGGTAACTATTGGGAGGAAGTGGGAGGGGAGCTGTTGCATTGTTGGAAATTTCAGTCATTGTTATGAGACAAGTGCATGTGAACTGCTGTATGGAAAATGAATTTGCTCTGTAAACTTTTACCCAAATCACACACACACACACACAAAAGAATAGACTCAAGAGCATGGGTTTGGTTTGGTTTATAATAACATTTTGTACTAAGACAACTATAAAATACCTGCCTGAATGGTCTAAACACTCTACTTTCCAAGAACAATAATAATAACAACAACTATTATTATTGCTATAAAAAGGATGATGTTGGTAATCATGGCAACAGGTACTATGTATTAAGCAATGACTATGATGTTAAGTGCATCAATCTCCTTTAATTTTTACTATAACCTTGTGTTGCTGCCGTTAGTTGCTGTTGAGGCAATGGTGACCCCATGTGTGCTGAGTAGAATTGTGCTCCGGAGGGTTTGCAATGGCTGTAACCTATAGGAAGCAGACTGCCAGGCCTTTCTTCCACAATGCCACTGGGTGGGTTGGAACCACCAATGCTTTGGCTAGTAGTTGAGTACTTAACTGTTCACACTACCCATGGACTCTACAATCTGACGAGTTGGGCATCATTATCTCACTTTACAGAGGAGAAAGGTATAGCTCAGAGTGGTTATGTAGCACACCAGAGTCATACACTGGTGAGTGGTAGAGTCCAGTGACCAGTGAGCCCTGGACTGTCCTTTAAAATCAGGGACAGTTCTGAGGCCAGGCTGTGGCCCAACAACAGGCATACAACCCAAAGTTGTCCTAGGAGGTTAGGGGCACCTGCTAGCTTTTTATTTTAGGACACAGCCTTTGGTTTCTTCACCTCAGGAGGCAGCTCTGATGAGCTTAGGGGCTGGCTCTTGGCCCAGCGGTAATAATCTCAACTTTTTATAAAAACACTACAAAGGAAGCATTGCTGTGGGCTAGACAACAGTGTGTTTTAAAAATAAACACCCGAGGGCAAAAGCCTCCCCCAGCACGCTCTGATGATTAAGCTACCACCCACTGGAGAACAAAGTTTTCATGACAACCTCTCTCCACCTTGCTGTTAAGAAGTTGTCAAAATGAACTCTGTAATTAAAAGGTTTTTTTTTTTTTGGGGGGGGGGCGGAGTCTGGCTTTGACCATGCTTGATAATTGTGAATGGACACAACATCCAATAAATTCACTATTGCATATGTGTGTGACTCCGTTCTGTCCCCAGGGGAGAGGCTGCCAGCACAGAGAGAAATAACCAGGTGCAAATGCCAGCCTTCCGTCCAAGACTCAGTTTCCCCATCTACAAAATGGATGTTTTAAACATCTGAACCCCTTTAATGGTAACTGTGAGAAGCAATATGAACAATCTTATCTTGCATAGCTGCTCTGAGGATTAGAAATAGTACACTTAAGATGCCTGGAACTAGTACAGTGCCTGGAACTTCATTGGTACTTAGAAAATTTCTTTCCCAGTTGCCATCGAGTGGATTCTGACTCATGATGACCCAACATGTGTCACAATAGACCTATGCTCCATAGGGTTTTCCATGGCTGATTCTTTTTTTTTTAAATTTTTATTGTGATTTGGGTGAAAGTTTACATAGCAAATTCGTTTTCCACACAGTAGTTCATACACATTTTGTTTCACGACATTGACTGCAATTCCCCATAATATAACAGCTCTCTTCCCACTTCCTCCCTGTAGTTACCTCTTCCTTGTATCCTTCCCTCCTGTACATCCTGCCCCCAACCTGTCTCCCTGTGCAAACACTGCCCTTCTATTCTCCCATGATTGATTGACTGATCACTAGAGGATCACATGGTCTACCAGACCCTTGGACTAATTGTTTCTGTGCATCTTTGGTTTTCTTCATTCTTCCTTGCTCTGGATGAAGAGACCTATCATTGCATCTATATGGCTGCTTGCCAGCTTTTAAGACCCCAGTCATTATCACCAAAATAGGATGTTGTTGTTGTTGTTGTTGTTATGTGCCGTCGAGTCGGCCCCGACTCATAGCGACCCCTCCTTGGGTTTCCGAGGCAGTATCACTACAGAAGTAGGATTGCCCAACCTTCCTTCCGAGGAGTGGCTGGTGGGTTTGAACCGCCAGCCTTCTGGTTAGCGGTCATGTAGAACAATGTTTTTGTGTAGTATGTTGTCCATGGCTGATTTTTTTGTTTTTTTTTTTGGAAGTAGATCGCCAGGCACCCTTCTTCCAAGGTGCCTCTGGGTGGATTCAAGCCTCCAACTTTTCAGTTAGCAGCCAAGGTGTTAACCATTTGCACCACCCAAGGACTCCATACATAACCCAGCCCATATGAATAGCATAGATTCTACTGTGAGTGGGCTGATGGGGCCACAATGCAACTCCATTCCCTTGCAGCTATGATTACGGTTTCCTCTGAAGAGGATATTCTACAGTGTCAACCATCCCAGGTCAGAACAGGAAGCCTTATGTGATGGCAAAATTTCTCCTTAGACTTTGAGTCAAATATTGGAACCTTGGGTGTAAGATGCCTGGGACATCTTCACAGGGTGGGGACGAGCTGGACTGAGACTCAATAGAGGCAGGCTGGTAGCTAAGCAGAGGGATGGCCCTTGTTAAGGGATCCTAGGGCTCCTGGAAGAGCCACTTTGAGGACAGCTGGATATCACTGTCAGTTTTTTAACCTGCTTTTGGTTATCCTCAAACCTTTACTAAAGCACTTTCTCCATAGCAGCCTGGTCTCACGTGCACCATAGAGAACTGCTCTAAGAACGAGGGACAGAGGGAGCACTCTCAGAGGGGAGGCAGCAGTCACAGCAGTCACAGGGGTGGGGAAGAGGGATAGCCTGCACCCAGTGGAATGTTCCGCCCAGAGTCTAAGCTACCTAGTGCTGCTGTAATAGACGTACCATACGTGAGTGGGCTTCAACAAACAGAAATTTAGTTTCTCACAGTCCAGGAGGCTAGATGTCTGAATCCATGGCATGGTTCTAAGGAGAGGTCCTTCTCTATCTATTTGGGTTTACAGTAGTCCTCAGAATCCCTGGGCCTGGGAGAGTCGCCTGCCTCTGTCTCCACCATAGTATCTGGTTCCCCCAGTCTGATGCATGTCTCACGGCTCATCTGCTCTTTTGATAACTCAGGGTGATTGGGTTTGGGTTCCACCCCACACATATGGCCTCATCAACATAACAAAACCTCCTATTTCCAAACAGGATCACATCCCCCAGTACAGGATTCTAAAGCATAGTTTGGAGGGACACACTTCAATCTAAAATACCCAGACGGTGGTGGCAAGGAGGCTAGAGTGGAAGAGATGGGGACCTCTTCCCAGGCACACCTAAGAAACATCAGAAAGGATACAGAAAGGTGTCCCGGGGAGGTGGATATGTTCCATTCCTGTGCTGGTTGTAAGAGGCTCAAGTCATCATAATGAAGTACACCATTACAGAAAATGTAACCTGAATTTAAACTCACCAGCTGGTGAGACTGGGACAGAATTTCTCCAGAGCCACAATGCTCAGGCATGCTTATGTCATTTCTCCCACTATTTTCCTGATGGTCTGACTCAAAACAGTTTACAAACTGAAATGTGAGCAGGGCCCAAGCCCAGATATCAGGACCTTGTATAAGTGATTTCCTTAGCATGTAAATTATGGGGATTATGCGTCATACAGTGTCTGTGTTCTGTCTCTGAAAATGCCTTTAGATTAGTTCCACTGTGTCTCTTTTTCTTTTTCAAAGCAAATTCTAGTTATTATGTTACTTCATTCCTACCTAATTCAGTATGTACTTTTTTTAAAAAAAAGCATGGACATTTCTGTACATAACTATATGTAACACATATAACAAAATGACCAATAGTTTCTTGAACTCATGTAATAGGCATCCCTGGGGGGGCGGTGCAAATGGTTAATATGCTTGGTTGCTAACTAAAAAGTTGGAGGTTCGAATCCACCCACAGGCTCTTTGGAAGAAAGGCCTGGTGAACCTACTTCCAAAACATCAGCGCCTGAAAACCCTGTAGAGCACAGTTCTACACTGACACACTTAGCATCGTCATGAGCTGGAGAAAACTCCACAACAACTAGTTTGGGGTAGGTTTTTAGGGTCTCTGGATGGTGCAAGTAGTTTGTGATTGACTACTAACCTGAAGGGCGGTGGTGTGAACCCACCCAGTGGCAGTGCAGAAGAAAGTCCTGGTGATCTGCTTCCTTAAAGATTAACCTGTTGCCATTGAGTCGATTCAGACTCTACAACCCTGTAGGATAGGGTAGAACTGCCCTATAGGGTTTCCAAGGCTGCTATCTTAATGGAAGACTGCCAAATCTTTCTCCCATGGAATGGGTGGTGGGTTCAAACTGCTGACCTTTTGGTTATTAGCCAAGCACTTAACCACTGTGCCAAGAGGGCTCCTCCCTAAAAGATGACAGCCGAGAAAACCCTGGAGCTCAGTTCTACTCTTACCAGATGGGGTCGTCCTAAGTCAGAATCAGCTCGATGGCCATAGGTTACTGTCTTTAGAGTCTCTGGCTCAGAGACCCCCACCTTGCTGCAGCAGAATGACCCCCAGAGATACATAAGCCTCCTCCCTCTTCTCCTCTTCTGGGTGTTTCACCCTCTCTTCCTATTCTGATGGCTTCCAGGGCTGCTGGCTTTTGGAAGACCTCTTGCTGTGGGGCACACCTCCTGCCTTGGGGCCCACCTCCTGCATGTGGCTGTCAATGCGTTGGGTCAGCTCCCGTGAATAAACCTGTTGTGCCAGGCTGCTATCATGTGGTCATCTTTCTTTTCCTGATCAGCCCCAAATCCCCTGAAATTCAGTACAGAGCGAGATTGAGGACTACTGAGGGGCTCAGGGAAGGGACTTGTGAACCAGGGTTCAGAGGTGCTGAGCTGGCAGGGAGAGGGCTGGGGTGGACGGGACGACCACTGAGAAGGAGGAGAGGAGGGAAACTACCAGAGGCAAGGTGAGGAGCACCAAACAGAATCTGTCCCACTCCCTCTCTCTCAACAAAAAAGAAAGTACAAAACAAAACAAAGAAAAGAAACAAAACCTCTCATCTTTTCCTGATTTTAAAAATAGTGTGTTCACCTTGAAAATGAAAAGTGGAAAGAATTATGTTTTTTCATCCTCCAGATGTGACCAGAGTTCACCTTTTGGCTTTGACCTAATTTTAAAAAACGTATACAAGTATTAATAAAATTGGAATTGTTCTTAGCATTCTGTTGTATTTTTTTTTTTTTTACTATTACCTGTTGTGTAATTTGCTTTATGCTTCTGGTTTCCCAAACAAGGTTTTAATAGGTAGCATCCAAATTTATAAAGGTCCCTAGGTGGCACAAACAGTTGGCACTTGAGTACTAGCCTACAGGTTGGTAGTCAGAACCCACTCCATGGCATTGTGTAAGGAAGGCCTGCCAATGTGCTTCTGTAAAGATGACAGCCACATAAACCTTACAGAGTTCAGTTCTACTCTGTAACACATGGGGTTGCCGTGAGTTGGAAATACCTAAAACACAATGGCTTTGGTTTTTAGCTTTTTAATCCTAATTTATGGATATAGTGCACATTTAAGTTGCTTATAATTTATCACCATTATTAAAAAATATGCTACCATGACCATCCTTTTATGTATTCTTGATTACCTCATTGCTTTTTTTTACCTTTCTGATAAATTCCCAGATGTGGAATTACTAGGCAGATGGATCAGAACATGTGCCAAACTACCCTCCAGAGAGTTAGTTCAGATTTACACAGTACCTGAAAATGTATGTCTGTGCCCATTTTCTCCCAACTTTGCCAGCACTGGATATTACTGCTCTTTCTTTTTAATTGGACAATTTAAATATGAATACCCTGGTGGGACAATGGTTAAGTGTTCGCCTGCTAACTGAAAGGGTGGCAGCTAGAGCCCACACAAGGGGCACCACAGGAAAAAGGCCTGGAGATCTGTTTCCATAAAGATTACAGCCTATACATTGCGGGGATTGTAATCAGTGTCATGAAAGAAAATGTCTATGAACTGTCGAATATGAAATGAATCTGCTTTGCAAAACAGCACCTAAATCACAATAAAAAGTTTTCTTTTTTAAAGGGAGGGGAGAAAGAATAAACTAGAATACAATACATAAAAGGAATGAAGAAATGGAATATTTGTCACTTGTAATGGGCTGGATGTTAGCCTCCTCCCCACCAAAAATGTATCTATATTCAATCCTTAGAACTTGTGAATATGATCCCATTTGTAGAAAAGGGTCTTAGCAGATATAAGTAAATTAAGGATCTTGGGATGAGTAAATCCTGAATTATCTACATGGACCATAAATCCAAAGAAGAAACAGTTGCCATGGAATCATCTTGCCTCAAGGCAAACCCACACGCCAGAATAAAACTGTGCTCCATAGGATTTTTGATAGCTGGCTGATCTTCCAGAAGTAGGTTACCAAGGCTTTCTTCCAAGGTATCACTTCAAAAAAATAAAAACCAAATTCACTGCTGTCGAGTCATTTCCAATTCATAGCGAGCCCTCCTTGGGTTTCAGAGGCGGTATCTCTATGGAAGTCGATTGCCCAGTCTTCTGAGGAGTGGTTGGTGGGTTTGAACAGCCAGCCTTCTGATTAGTCATCAAATGCCTTAGGCACTATGCTACCAGATCTATTAGCCAATTGTACCACTGAGGGACTCCTAAAATCCAATGACAAGTGTCCTTAGACATACACAAAAAAGGCAGAGATTGAAGTGGTGCCGCCACAAGCTAAGGATCCCCAGCAACCACCGAAGCCGGAAGAGGCAAGGAAGGACTCTCCCCTAGAGCCTCAGAGGGAGCATGGCCCTGCCGAGACCTTGCTTTCAGACTTCCAGCCTCCAGAACTGAGAGACAATACATATTTGTTGTTTAAAAAAAAAAAAAAAAAGATCACAGCCTAGAAAACCCTAAGGGGCAAGTTCTGCTCAGTCACATGGGGTCGCTATGAGGCGGAGACAACTCAATGCAACAACAGCAGCAGCCTCACTGGCACTATCCTGCTTTGCTTACCTCCCTTGAAGCTTTGGCCTCTTTCATTGCTCCACATTGGAAGAATGGCCAATGACTCTGTCTCTCTCTGTAGCTCCTGTCCAACTGTTGCGGTAAACACAGAGACAACCAGACCTGTGCTACAGCTTAGGAAAGCAGCTGGGCTCTGTGAGTGGAATGCTGATGGTTGTAAATGATTTTCCTAGATTATCTGCAAGGCTGAGCTAGCACACAAGACAGCTAGATTGCAAAAAATCCCACTAGTCATTGACTGCCAAGAGCAGTGCATCTCAAACACACCATATTACAGAATTAGTATATTCATATATATATATATATATATTTACCTTTTTTAAAACTTGGGAGCTCTGGTGGTGTAGTGCCTTATGTATTTGACTGCTAACCAGAAGGCTAGCAGTTCAAACCCACCAGCTGTTCCCTGGAAGGAAGATTGGGCAATTGACTTCTGTGCTGACATAGCCTGGGAAACTCAAGGAGGGCTTGCTATGAGTCGGATCCGACTCCACGGCAGTGAATATGGTTTTGGTTTTGGTCTACTATATGTTTTGTTTCTTTTTTGGATTTGCTGCCTGATTGAAATCAAACTTCCATGCTTCAGATACGAAAATCAAATAGCATTGCTTATCAGGGGGTTTATGAACTTTGTGCAACTACATGCACAAATACTGTATATTTGTATAAGTGTGAATGTTTTTCTCAAGAGAGTACAAAGCTTTCATTAAGTGCTTAAACGAGCCTAAGAAAAAATTAAGAATCTCGGATAAGGAGAAAATGCTAGGGAGTTGCTATATTACAGGAGCCAGGCAGGTAACAGAAATAAGTGGACTAGGTGTTAGGTAATATAGAATGATGAGAACTGAGGCATCCTCAAATAAATTTGCTCTAATTAAAGAAGCTGCTATTTCTCAGCTCCAGACCATTGCTACCATGAGGGAACATGGATCTAATGTTTCCAGATCTTAATTTTTTTCCAGAGGAAGCCAAAAGTCTGGACTTTTACATAAAATCTTCCAATTTCTAAATACAGTAATATAAAATCAAACACTTGTTTTTGTTGTGAGCCATTGAGTTGATACAGACTCATAGTGACCTTCTAGGACAGAGTATAAGTGCCCCAAAGGGTTTCCTAAGCTGTAATCTTTATGGAGCAGACTGCCAGGTCTTTTCTCCTCTAGAGCCACTGGTGGACTCAAATTGCTGACCTTTCACAGTTTGCAGCTAAGTGCTTAACCACTGGGCCACCAGGGTTCCTTAAATAAACACTCTACGGGACAAACAACTGGTCTGATGATTTGGCCCTCAACCTGCTAGGCCTAAAGGAAGCCAGGAATTTCCCAGCATGCCTAAATATACAAATAAAAATAATTAAGTATTCTCTTTAGTGTTCTAATAAGCCAAGAGCACCAAGACCCGAGCAAGGCTCCCTAAGACATTCTAGTCTGACTGTGTTTGCCACATGTGAAGTTCAATGGCTCAACACTATACTTCTTCATGCAATGTAGTTATTGAATGTAGCAGAGGTTGATATCCCTTCTCCCTTCCACCAGCCAATGTCTAGTACTCCACAGATCAGCCCCAAGTCTCTTCAGTGGTAGTAGAGAAAAATGTTCTAGAAAGGGAGATTTTAAGATTCCCAGTTGCATGGATAAGGAGTCCAGGTGACACAGTGGTTAAGTGCTCTGCTGCTGACTAAAAGGTCAGCAGTTCAAATCCACCAGGATTCCTTGGGAGAAAGATATGGCAGTCTGCTTCCATAAAGATACTGTTGTTGTTATGGTTAGCTGCTGTCAAATTGGTCTGACTCACAGTGACCCCATTTATAGCAGAACAAAATGTTGCCCAGTCCTGTGCTATCCTCACACTCATTGCTATGTTGCAGCCACTGTTTTAATTCCTCGTTGAGGGTCTTCCTTTTTTTTTCTTTTTTCTTTTTTTTTTTTTGCTGACCCTCTACTTCACCAAGCATGATGTCCCTCTCCAGGGATTGGTCCCTTCTGACAACATGTCCAAACTAAGTGAGCCTTGGAAATCCTATGGGCTGTTCTATTCTGCCCTATAGGGTCACTATGATTTGAAATTGACTTTTGGTTTTGGTAATTGCATTGTTATATAAACCTTTATTTTCAAGTTAACAGCACTAATGGCTATCACACCATATTTTACCTACTACCAGAATTAAGATAAATATCAGAAACTCCAGGATGCACATGTTCTACGTGAAGCTTGCCATACCCAGGCAGATGACATATCTGTAAACCAAAGGAATCTCTATCTACACAAGGGAGCGTGCCCTTTAAAGGAACCCTGCAGTATAATGATCAATAAGGGAAAAAATCACATCCAAAGTCAATGGTGTCCCAAGTTCAGATTTAAAGATACGAGGCTTTTCTAATACGGTCCAAACCTGTAATCAAACCTCTCCCACAGAACTTGTCTGCTGGTCCCTGTGGCAAATCCCAGGGATTGTATGTAGCAAGTTCTGCCTTCCGTGGACGGGTAGAAGTAGGGGAGGGACCCTGAGTGCAGCTTCTGAGCTGCCACAGGCTGGCCAAGTTTAAGACACAAAAAACTATGGTCAAAACTGACACCCACATTTTGCCTTAGGACATTAGCAAAAGATACCCTCTTTCTGATTCCTGTGCTCTGGGTAGAGTTTTATTTATAATACATTTGAAAATAGCATCTTCCTCACAAGACTTCATGTGGCTGGTCAAATGGACACTCGAGCTGTGGTGGACAGCACTCCAGGCATAGCTATGCCACAAAGCAATGCTACTTTGTGAGTAATGAGATATTTCTACTAAGCAATTATACACTTTCCAAGTGAGAAGTATGTGTGCATTTGTGTTTGTGTGTGTGTGCACGTGACAGAGAGAGAGAGAAAGAAAGAGAGACAGAAAGACAGGGAGCAGGAGGAAAGGAGAGCAAGGGAGCAGGAGAGAGGGAGAGGGAGGTAGGGTGAGAGAGACAGACACACACATGCATCTAATGCATTTAAATTTTGCCATAATTAGAAAAGAACAACTTATGTGAAGGTTGAAGGGACCTTAAATAATCTTAGAGAATGTCAGTCATTTACAGATACCTGTAATCATGCTGGATATAATTAATGGCAGAATGATGAGTTTCAGCATCCTCATGAGAATTTCTCCAGGAAAAGCAAAGTAGAATTTCTCCAGACTAGAAAGCTTGCTGTATTCTCGAACCAAGACTCCAATGGCAATCCCTAAGAAAAACAGGGATTGGAAAAAGAAAAGAGGAACATCATTGAGTTCTCCAGTATACATTTCTATGGAAAAATTAAAAAAAAAAAAAAAGACCTATTTTAATGACAAAAAACCACTTAAGATGACCTCCAAAAGTCTGTAAATCACATCTTAACAGGTACGAGGGGAACTGACCACTCTGATCAATCAGGATCACAATAGAGAGTTTGGACAGAGAAGAACTTTAAAAAGCAGAACAGAATTTTTTAAAAAAAGTAGAACAAAATTAAAAAACATAAAAAAAGACCCAACTTACTGGTCTGATAGAGACTGGTGGAACCCCTGAGACTGTGGTCCTCAGATACCCTTCAAGCCTGGAAGTGAACCCACCCTAGGGATCAACTTTCAGCCAAACAATGGACAGGCCTATAAAGTGAATAGTAACACCAGGGAGGAATGTACTCCTCAATACAATCAAATGTAGGAGACCAGAAGGGCAGCATTTGCCCAAAAACAAAGCTCAGAAGGCAGGCAGGGGAAGGAAATGTGGGCAAATGGAAATGGGGAACTCAGGGAGGAAGAGGAAGAGTGCTGCTACACTGAAGGGACTGCAAACAACGTCATGAAACAAAATGTGTATAAATTGTTGAATGGGAAACTAATGTGTTCTGTAAACTTTCACCCAAACTACAATAAAACGTTCAAAAACAAACAAAACAAAAAGGTAATGAGTGGAAAGTACATTTTTTTTTAAATAGCTGTAGAAAATATTCTGTGTATGAAAACTTCATTTCTTTTCTTTCCCTTCAATTATATTTATCATAATGACAACATATCAAAGAATATCATTAGAGAGGGAAAAAAACAGTCATCACTTCAGTCAACCCAGTATTACTATTTTATTTTACACACCACCTTTACTCTTTGTCCTACCTGCAGACATCTTTGACATATACACTATAGTGTACATAACAGTTCACATTTTCTCTTATTTTTGACATACATACTCTTTTTATCATAAAATTTTATGATAAAGTTTTATAATATAACTTTAGCATAAATATTCTACCCTATTAACTTGCATAATATGAATACTAACATGAGTCCATTGGTTTAGTACATTTACCTTATTGTTATACAATTATGCTCTCAAATGTCCTGCATTCTTTTCAGTTAATTCTAGAAAATAATGTGTTCAAGTCTGCCTGATCAAGAGGTTTTGACAAAGTTTCTGGTCCTGAGCACTTTGCATACTGAGGCTTATAATTGTCACAGAGCAGGAAAATGGCCAATATTAAGAAATGTTATACATTTTCTGAAAGCTTGCCTTCACAAGATGCCTCTGTGAGACACTTCACTTGTGCAGAGGACATACCTTAAGGCCATCATCTGTGGTAATGATGACATTGATAATGAAAAAATCACACACTTTTTTTTTTTTAAATTTCATCTTTAATCCTCTTCCAAATAGTTCTAATAATATCTAACTGCTGGCCCTCTGCCAAACACATGTCTCCTTTTTAAAAAACCAAGAAATAAAAAGGGCTGGGTTGACTTTCACATCTATTTTCCATTATCAATCCCTGGTAGATAACTTGCTGAGTGCAAATAAAAGGAACAAAAGTCAAGAAGATTCAATGAGGGTATCACCAAATATGTTACTCCATAAACTCATAGAGTTAATATAAGAAAGTTTAGAGTTGTTTGGGCACAGCTAAGCACTCAAAGGGGCAAAGGGCTTGAAGGCTGCTTTTTGCTTGGGGATGGCTCTATATTAAGGCCTGAGGTAGGCAGATGCAGAGAGATTAGGAACAACTAAGGGAGACAAGGGAGCTCTGGTAGCTAGTGCTTAAGGTTCTTGACTGCTAACCAGAAGGCTGGCGGTTCAAACCCACCAGCCACTCCTCAGAAGGAAGTTGAGCAATCTACTTCCATAGTGATACTGCCTCAAAAACCCAAGGAGGGGTCGCTATGAGTCGGGTCCGACTCGACGGCACATAACAACAACAACAACGGAGACGAACTTGTCTGTCAGTTTGTCATCCTGTGGTGGCTTATGTGTTGCTGTGAGGCTGGAGACTATGCCACCATGTTGCAAAATGTCAGCTGGGTTACCCATGATGGACAGGTTTCAGCAGAGCTTCTGGGCGTAGACAGACTCAGAAGAAGGAAGAAGCCATCCACTTCTCAAAGAATTGGCCAGTGAAAACCTTATGAATAGCAGTGAAACAATGTCTGATACATTACTGGAAAACTTTATGAACAGCACTGAAACATTGCCCAACACAGTGCCAGAAGGTGAGCCCATCAGGTCGGAAGGCACTCAGAATTTGACTGGAAAAGAGTTGACTCCTCACAGTAGGGATGACCTTAATAACATGGATAGAGTAAAACTTTCAGGACCTCCACTGGCTGATGTGGCATGACTCAAAATGAGCAGAAACAGATGTAAACACCCATTAATAACTGGAACATGGAATGTACAAAGTATGAATCTAGGAAAATTGGAAATTGTCAAAAATGAAATGGAATGCATAAGGATCTATATCCTAGGCAGTAGTGAGCTGAAATGGCCTGGTGTTGGCCATTTTGAATCAGACAACCATATGATCTACTATGCTGAGAATGACAAAGAGGAATGGCGTGGCATTCATTGTCACAAAGAGTGAAGTACAATGCTGTCAGTGATAGAATAATATCCATATGCCTACAAGGAAGACCAATTAATAGTACTATTATCCAAATTTACATACCAACCACCAAAGCCAAACATGAGGATACTGAAGATTTCAATATTGAAGATTTCTACCAACTTCTGCAGTCTGAAATTGATCAAACATGCAATCAAGATGTATCGATTATCACTGGTGATTGGAATGCAAAAGTTGGAAACAAAGAAGAGTTACTGGTAGTTGGAAAATATGGCCTTGGTGATAGAAATAATGCTGGAGATCACATGATAGAATTTTGCAAGACCAATGACTTATTCATTGCAAATACCTTTTTTCAACAACATAAGTGACAACTATACACATGGACTTCATCAGATGTAATACACAGGAATCAGATTGACTTCACCTGTGATAAGAGGCAATGGGGAAGTTCAATATCTTCGGCCAAAACAAGTCCAGGAGCTGATTGTGGAAGAGACCATCAACTGCTCATATGTAAGTTCAAGCTGAAGTTGAAGGCAATTAAAACAAGTCCATGAGAGCCAAAATATGACCTTGATAATATCCCTCCTGAATTTAGAGACCATTTAAAGAACAGATTTGATGCACTGAACACGAATGACCGAAAACTAGAGGAATTGTGGGATGACATCAAGAACATCATCCATGAAGAAAGCAAGAGGTCATTAAAATGACAAGAAAGGAAGAAAAGACCACAATGGATGTCAGAAGAGACTGAAACTTGCTCTTGAGCGAAGATTAGTTAAAGCAAATGGAAGGAATGACAAGATAAAAGAGCTGAACAGAAGATTTCAAAGAGCAGCTTGAGCAGACAAAGCTAACTACATTGAAATGTGCAAAGACCTGGAGTTAGAGAACCAAAAGGGAAGAACACACTCAGCATTTCTCAAGCTGAAAGAACTGAAGGAAAAAATTAAGCCTCAAATTGCAATATTGAAAGATTCTGTGGGCAAAATACTGAATGATGTAGGAAGCAACAAAACAAGATGGAAGGAATACACAGAGTCACTGTACCAAAAAGAATTGGTCGACATTCATCCATTTCAGGAGGTGGCATATGATCAAGAACCAATGGTACTGAAGGAAGAAGTTGAAGCTGTACTGAAGAAATTGGTTAACAACAAGGCTCCAGGAATTAATGGAATACCCATTGAGATGTTTCAACAAATGGAAGCCTGTTGAAGGGACTCATTCAGTTATGCCAAGAGATTTGGAAGACTGCTACCTGGCCAACTGACAGGAAGAGATCCATTTTTGTACCCATTCCAAAGAAAGTTTATCCCACAGAATGTGGAAATTATTGAACAATATCATTAATATCACAAGCAAGTAAAATCTTACTGAAGGTAATTAAAAAATGGTTACAACAGTATATTGACAGAGAGTTTCCAGAAATGCAAGCTGGATTCAGAAGAGGACATGGATTGAGGGATATCACTGCTGATGTCAGATTATAGCTGAAAGCAAAGAATACCAGAAAGATGTTTACTTATGTTTTATTGACTATGCAAAAGCATTTAATTGTGAGGATCATAACAAATTGTGGATAACATTGAGAAGAATGGGAATTCTAGAACACATAATTGGACTTATGAGGAACCTGTACATAGACCAGGAGGCTGTTGTTTGAATAGAACAAGGGGATACTGCATTGTTCAAAATCAAGAAGGGAGTGCATCAAGGTCGTATCCTTTTACCATACTTATTCAACTTGTATGCTGAACAAATAATCTGAGAAGCTGGATTATTATGAAGAAGAACATGGCATCAGGACTGGAGGAAGACTCATTAACAACCTGTGATACGCAGATGGCACAACTTTGCTTGCTGAAAGTGAGGATGACTTGAAGCACTTACTGATGAAGATTAAAGACTATAGTCTGCAGTATGGATGACATCTCAATATAAAGAAAACAAAAATCCTCACAACTGGTCCAATAAACAGCCTCATGGTGGATGGAGAAAAGATTGAAGTTGTCAAAGATTTCATATTATTTGGTTCCACAATCAACACCAGTGGAAGCAGCAGTCAAGACATCAGATGACATACTGGATTGGGCAAATCTGCTGCAAAGGTCCTCTTTCAAGTGATGAAGAACAAAGATGTCTTTTTGAAGATTAAGTTGCACCTAATCCAAGTCTTGGTATTTTCAATCACCTCCTATGCATGTGAGAGCTGAATAGTGAATAAGGAAACCGAAGAAGAGTTGATGCTTTTGAGTTGTGGTATTGGAGAAGAATGCTAAGAGTACCATGGACTGCTCTGCTAGAAGGACTAACAAATCTGTCCTGAAGGAAGTACAGCCAGAATGCTCCTTGGAAGTGAGAATGGCCAGAGTTTGTCTCACCTACTTTGGTCATGTTGTCAGAAGAAACCATTCCCTGGAGAAAGATATCATGCTTGGTTAAGTGGAGGGTTGGTCAACGAAGAAGGGGAAGTCCCTCAACGAGATGGACTGACACAGTGGCTGCAACAATGGGCTCAGGTATAGCAAGGATCATGAGGCTGGCACAGGACCTAGCAGTGTTTCGTTCTGCTGTGCATAGGGTCACTATGAGTTGGAGATGACTTGACGGCACCTAACAACAACAAGAACTCCAGGGTGATGAAACAAGATGTGACTTCAACTCATAGCAACCCCATGTGACAGAAGAGAATTGCCCCATAGGGTTTTGAAGGCTGAACTCTTTCAGGAGCAGATTGCCAGGTCTTTTCCCCGCAGAGGCACTGGGTAGGTCTGAACTGTCACCTTGTTAGCAGCTGAGTGCTCAACCTTTATGCCACCAGGCTCCTTCACTTTATAATCAACACTAGGGTTTTCATTTAAATTCAAGTGTCCTTCCCACATGCACTAACAGATCAAAGATATGAAACTCTCAGGATACATTTTGAGTAGTAACCTTATTCTTTTCTTAAATTTATTTTCCTAATCTTATTTTTCAGAACTGGGGAAAGATCAGTCCCTGAAGATTATGCTTCATGCCAAAAGGGCAGGGAGGCCTCATCTTCTGATGGCCTCTAACCTCACAAGAGGAAGACAGAATCACCATCAGCAGCCCAAGGCCTACTTCTACGAGGTCAGACATGCTGCCTCCCTCCAGCCCTTTCCCCAATCCAGACACCAACCGTTCCTCCCGCAGCACCTACCACCTCTCTGCTGGGTTCAATAATTTGCTTCAGTGGCCACACAGAACTCACAGATTATGGGGATTATTAGGGAAGCACCAGGCTACAATTCAAGTTCAGGAAAAATGCTCAGTCTCTCTCAGTCTTGCCGTCTCTCAGCCAACAGTCTTTCTCAGTCTCTCTCCCGGCAGTGTGTGTCTCTTGGTGTCTCTTTCTCAGCAGCACGTGTCTCTCAAGAGTGTGTTTTTCTCAGCAGCATGTCTTTCTCAGCTAGCAGTCAGAGAGACTTCTGGCTCTAGAAGGGTTCTTTTTTTTTTTTTTTTCCTAATTGTGATTTGGGTGAAAATTTACAGAGCAAATTTACTTTCCATACGGCAATTCACATACACTTTGTCTCATGACATTGACCACAATTCACCACAATACATCAGCTCCCCTCCTACTTCCTCCTGACAGTCACATCTTCCCTGTATCCATCCCTCCAAGCACCCCTGCCCCCTGAGCTGTCTCCCTGTGCATAAACAGCCCTAAAATGGCTCCTTTTTGAGGCCAAACTAATCAATTCCAACATCAGAATTCTATACACCCAGAAAATTACTTGGTGCTACACACAACAGAAATACCCCAGGTGGGTAACTTTAGCAATCAGGAGCTACTCAGTTGCTCATGACAATGGAGTTTACAAAGACTTATGGGTAGAAAAGCCATACCAGGTAATTTATTACACCACATTTGGTAAAATAGATGGTTAATGAAAAAGAGGAAAACCTTCAACACGATGGATTGACACAGTGGCTGCAAGAATGGGCTCAAGCATGGAAAGAATGGGCAATGTTTTGTTATGTTGTATACAGGGTCACTATGAGTTGAAACCAACTCAATAGCACCTAACAGTAACAATAATCTTATTCTACCTTTGCCCTGATCTCCTTATTTTGTACATCACTGATTCTGACTCATGGCGACCCCCTTTGGGTTTCCAAGGAGGTAAATCTTTACAGAAGTAGATTGCCCAGTCTTCCTTCTATGGAGTGGCTGGTGGGTTTGAACTGCCAACATTCTGGTTAGCAGTCAAATGCCTTAGGCACTATGCCACCAGAGCTCTTTATATTTCTGGTAAGCCTTTTAAAATCATTTTTGGAACAAATCATCCTACAACAAACATATACACATAACCATAATTGTCGCTAAGACAAAAAACTCTATTATCAATCCTAACTGGTTCACATTTTGAAACCTAGTATTAGAGGCTCCTGAATGGGTGACAGCCCCAAGGATTAAAATGTTTTTAGAGAATTAAGAAAACACGTGGTGCTTACTTCCTACTTTATAAACTGCCCTGATGCAGCTGTTCTAAATGGAACATACCTATATGATGCTACAAGGATACTCTAAAGCCTCCAAAAGCAAACACACATTCCTTCTCATACTAATTAGGTGGCTTCAAGCAGATTTTTGGGCTCATTGCTAGGAGTTGCAAGCGACTCAATGGCAGTGGGTGTTGTGGTGTTTTGGGTTTGGTATGTCAAAGAAAGCTCTGTATGTAGAAATAAAGGAATGTGACTATTAGCAGACCAGCCACAAAAGCACTCTGTTGAGTAGCTAAAGGACCCCACGTGCTCTGAACTTAAGGCTTATATTCCTAGCAATTAACTGCGCCTTTAATACCTCCCATCCTGCAAGAATGCAGTAGGGATAGAGAAATGGACTTGCTATTTTTTAGCTCTTGGTCAGGTATAGGGTGTTATGGGCCAGATAAGAGAGTCTCCTCATGGAGAAGTTTGAGAGCAATCAAAGATGAAATGAACCAGGGTTAGGTACCATATTTAACAACTGCAGAGTCCCTGGGGTGCAAACATTAACATCCTCAGCTGCTAACTTAAAAATTGGAGATTCATGTCTCCCCAGGGATGCCTCAGAAGAAAGGCTTGGCAATCTACTTTCAAAAAAATCAGCCATTGACAAGCATTGATCTATGGGTGGATAGATGGGTAGACAAGCTGAAAGATCAGGCATATCTAGGCAGTGGGTAGTGTGCCCATGACCATGTATAGGGTTAACAGACAATGTTTCTACATGCATATTTGTGTGTGCTGTAACAATGTCCAGGTGTATCGTAGAGCTGACAAGGGGCAAAGTTATGGTGGGTTCTTGGCCACAACCAGCCACCCTGAGGGAGCGAGTAATTGGACCAGTGGGGTTAGAACCATGATTTCAGGGGACATCAAGCTCAGTTGGCATAACATACTACTCAAAAATATTGTTCTACATCCTACTTTGGTGAATAGCAACTGGGATCTTAAAAGCTTGTAAGCAGCCTTCTAGATGCAACAATGGGCCTCTCCTCATCCAGAGCAAAGAAGAATGAAGAAAACCAAAGACGTATGGAAACAATTAGTCCAAGGGACTGGAAGACCATACAATCCTCAGCCTATATGACCAGAAGACCAGAACTAGATGGTGCCTGGCTACCACTGTCCACCACTTGGAGGGGGATCGGTGCAGGAGATCCTCGATAGAGTGGGAGAACAATGTGGAACAAAACTCAAAACCATAAAAAAATAGACCAGGTTTGCTGGTCTGATGGAGCCTGGTGAGACCCCTGAGACTATGGCCCCTAGCTACTCTTCAGGTCTGGAATTCAATTTATTCCTGTGGATTCCAGCCAAACAACAGACAGGCATATGGGATGAATATTGACATCAGGTAGACACACTACTTGGAGCGATCAATCATGGGAGAACAGAAGGGCAGTGTTTGCACAGGGAGACAGCCTGGGGGGTGGGAGTATGTGAGGAAAGGACACAGGGAAGAGGTAACTATGGGGAGGAAGTGGGAAGGGAGCTGTTACATTGTGGGGAATTGTAGTTATTGTCATGAGAAAAAATATATTTGATCTGCTGTATGGAAAATGAATGGGCTCTGTAAACTTTTACCCAAATCACATTTAAAAAAAAAAAAAATCAGCCATTTAAAAAGCTAGGGAGCACAATTCTACTCTGACACACATGGGGCCACCACAAGTCAGAATCAATTGGATGGCAACAGGTTTTGAAAAATTTATTTAGCAACTCAAATATTCTATCAAGCTTATTCTTGAAGTTGAGTATCACAAGCTGTTCCAAGTCCTGGAAGAGGAGTTGGGAGATTCAAGGATGGTGTCAACACTCCAGTTCTCAAGTATACAAATTAGCCAATGAATGACCTTAGCCACGAGTTACAATTTACTTTGTTAATTACCCACCATTTTATCTTAATTTCATACTAAGCTTTGAGAAACATTAGATGCAGGATAAGAACAACCACTGGAAGGTTTCTCAGATTCCAAGATGAGCTCAGGATTTCATGGGGCACAATCCTGACCTCTCCATTTCCAGAGTCAGAATCTTGGACTAGATAAAGGTGCACAGAGCCAAAGGTTGCTGGGAATAACTCAGCACCTGTTGAGGAGTACAGGCCAGACCCCCCTGCTCGAGCCACTCCCAGCACCAGAAACTGAAGATGAATGACCACTTTGAATTTTACTGCCCACTGAGGCTTTCAGAAGGGCCAACAAGGAATCTCCAAATATTACCTGGAACTCTACAATCCCAGAAAGGATCAAGCCACCATTTTTGTGCTGCCGGTCCATACACAGGCAAGATCTCAAACAGGTACAGAGGCAGCTTCAAAAGCACATAGAAGTGTGATGAGCAGGCTCAAGTTCTGGCCCCACCACCTACAAGTGTGCAACTTGGGCTATGATTTTGTTGTTGTTGATAGCTGCCACAGAGTTAGCCCTGACTCATGGATGCCCCATGCAAAAGGGGATTGGACCATTGTGATCCATAGGCTTTCACTGGCTGATTTTCAGAAGTAGATGCTCAAATCCATCCAGTATCATAGCAACACACAGGCCTCCAGTGACAGGTGGTTGGTGGCTGTGCATAAGATGCACTGGCTGACAATAAAACTTGGATCTCCCACATGGAAGGTGAGAACTCTACCACTGAACTACCAATGGCTCATAGGCCATGATTTTAATCTTTCCTTACTGTCAAGTAAGCAGCTCTGGTGGTGTAGTGGTTAAAGCAGTTGGTTGCTAATCAAAAGGTTGGTGATTTGAATCCACCAGCTCCTTTGCATAAGAAAGATTAGGCACTCTGCTTCTGTAAAGATTTACAGCCTTGGAAACCCAATGGGGGTCATGATGAATCAGAAGTGATGTGATGGCAGTGAATTTTTGTTTATTCTTTTACTGTCAAGTGGTGGGATTGGAGGTATGGGAGAAAGGCTTGGATTAGATAACTTCAAAGGTACCTTCTAATGCCCAAGCTGCTGTGGTCACCTCTGAGCCTTGGTTTCCTCCACTTTCCAATGGAATCATATGATCTCATCAGCTCTCAGAAAGCTGGCCAGCTTCCCCAGCTCTTATGCTAATGGAAGTGTGGTGGTAAAACAGAGAGGGCAGAAGCATAGGAGGAAGGCAATTAATTAAGGCCTCAGCCAGCGACTTCATCTTCAAGTACAAAGCTTCAAGTTTAAATGTCATCTCTTCATCCCATTTTGCTCAAAAACCAACTGCCAGTCCAGTAGCCCAACCTCAGAGGATCTGGGTGATTTTTTTTTTTTTTTAATTTCTAAGTTTAAAATGTTATTGTTTAGGGAATAATATTGGATATCCAAATAAAAGAAAAAAAGGCATATATACACCTACATACACCAATGTTCAATGCAGCACTGTTCCCAATAGCCCAAAGGTGGAAGTAACCTAAATGTCTATTCACAGAGGAACAAATAAACAAAATGTGGTACCAAATGAAAGTGTTGTTGCTGTCAAGTCAATTCTGACTTATAATGATCTATAGAAGAGAGTAGAACTGTGCCATAGGGTTTCCAAGGTGTAAATCTTTACAGAAGCAAGCTGCCACATCTTTCTTCTGTGAAGCAGCTGGTTAGTTCAAACCGCCAACCTTTTGGTTAGCAACTGAGCACTTAGCCATTGTGCCACGAGTGCTCCTTAAAATGTGGTACATACATACAATGCTGTTGTTGTTGTTGTTAGGTGCCATCAAGTTAGCTTCGACTCATAGAGACCCTACGACCCAATGTACAATAGAAGGAAACATTGCCCAGTTCTGTGTCATCTGCACAATACTTGCTATGCTTGAGCTCATTGTCGCAGCCATTGTGTCAATCCATCTCACTGAGGGTCTTCCTTTTTTCACTGACCTTCTACTTTACCAAGTATGACATCCTTCTCTAAGAACCGGTCCCTTCTGACAACATGACCAAAGTAAGTGAGATAAAGTCTGGCCATTCTCAGTTCTAGGGAGCATTCCTCTGGACTTCTTCCAAGACAAAAGACTAATGAATTCCTGATACATGTTACAACATAGATGAATCTTGCAAACATTATAATAAATGAAACAAGTCATAAAAGGAAAAATACTATATGATCCCATTTATATGAAGCAGGCAAATATATAGAGACCAAAGCTTATTAATGACTACCAGGAATGGGAGAAAGGGGGTAAGAGGAAATCTTTGCTTAGGGGCCACTGAATTTCTGCTTATGGGGTGGAATAATTTGGAAATGAATAGTGGTAATGGTTACACAATGAATAAAGTTGGGCAATGAGTGAGAAAGATTGAAGGATAACTGATGCATTTGAAATATGGTGTTGGCTAAGAATATTGAATATATCATGGACTGCCAGAAGAACAAACAAATCTGTCTTGGATGGAGTACAGCCAGAATGCTTCTTAGAAGCAAAGGCAAGACTCTGCCTCTTATGAGAAAGACAGAGAGAGTTACATGGGCATTACAAACAACAAATATGAACCCCTTTGTAAATACAATACTGAGTTGTTAATGAAAGCAAATATGGGTATAGGGACGGATAGATGGGTGAACAAGCT
>NW_006921592.1:29544614-29563184 GCF_000298275.1 Orycteropus afer afer
AAAAAAAAAAAAAAAAAAAAAGACTCTGCCTCTTGTACTTTGCTCACATTGTCAAGGGAGACCAGACTCTGGAGAACGATATTATGCTTGCTAAAGTGGATGGTCAGTGAAAAAGAGGAAGACCCTCAATGAGATGGATTGATACAGTCGCTACAGTGATGGGCTCAAGTACGAAAATGATTGTGAGGATAGTGCAGGACCCAGCAATGTTTTGTTCTGTTGTACTTGGAGTCGCTATGAGTAGGAACCAACTTGATGATACTTAGCAACAACAATGGTCGCACAGTGTTGTTGTTGTTGTTAGGTGCCATCGAGTCATTTCTGACTCATAGCGACCCCATGCACAGGGGAACGAAACACTACCAAATCCTGCACCAGCTCCATGACTCCTGCTATACTTGAGCCCATCATCGCAGCCACTGTGTCAATCCATCTTGTTGAAGGCCTTTCCCTCTTTTGTCGACCCTCCACCCTACCAAGCATGACATCCTTCTCCAGGGAATGGTCCCTTCTGACAACATGACCAAAGTAGATGAGACGACGTCTGGCCATTCTCACTTCCAAGGAGCATTTCGGGTGCACTTCCTCCAGGACAGATCTGTTAGTTCTTTTAGCATTCCATGGTACTTTCAGCATTCTTCACCAGCACCACAACTCAAAAGCACAGTATGAGAAATGTAATCAATGTCACTGAATTGTACTTGTGAAAAACAGTGAATTGGCAAGTGTTTTGTTATATTTTTACTGAAATAAAACAGAAAGTCACACACAAATACATTAACCTATTCCCCTCCATCTCTCCCCATTTTTCCTACCCTGTCTTTGTTACGCACACACACTTTTTACAATTATAAAAATTAATCCAGGAATAGGAGCTGAATTGCATTAGATTCAGATTTATGAAAACAGCATTGTTGCTGTTCTTTGGGGGGGTCTTTCCAGGAAAGAGCTCACAATCTTCTTAGGTTTTTCATCAAAGCCTCTGAACAGTTCCCTGGTACACATATTAATTTTGGCTTGATTCAATAAGAATATTGGCAAAGGGAAAGTATTTTTAATTACCACTGAAATAGTTATCTGCCATGCCATCATGCTAGGCACTATATTAAGCAGATAAGCAATGTGCTTTTCTGCCCTTTGGGAGCTAATCTAAGATGAAGGTTGATGACCAGAAAATAACAAGTGTCACATGAACAGAACTGTAACAAATGCTCACATGCACACACTGGGTAATTTATTCCATCTGCACACTGCAATACGTCTGTACCCTTTCCTCATCTTTCTCTCCCTCCCTGAAGAGCTGAGTGGTTCCACTGTTGTAAGATCTTCCCATGAACTCTGGCTTAAGAAAAAAATAAAGATGCCAGTATTTTATATTTTATTTTTAAATCCTTAAAAAAATACAGTTATTGTACAAACATATCATCACAACTCTATTGGAAATAAAAATAAGTACAAAAAAATTCACCCACAATTTCACCAACTCAAATATGTGCAGCAAAGTGAAGTTGTTTTAAATTTTTCCCATGCATTACTGCTGTTGTTGTTACATGCCGTGGAATCAGACCCAACTCACAGCGACCCCTCCTTGGATTTCCGAGGCGATATCACTACTGAAGTAGACTGCCCAACCTTCCTTCCGAGGAGTGGCTGGTGGGTTTGAACTGTTAGCCTTCTGGTTAGCAGTCAAGTAAGTGCCTTAGGCACTACGTTACCAGAGCTCCTTGCATTACTGCAGTTAACCATAACATGTTGTTGTCAATTCCAAGTCAATTCTGAGGCATAGCCGCCCCAGGTGACAGAGAACCCCACAGGGTTTTCTTGGCTTACAGAAGCAGACCATTATGTCGTTCACCCATGGAGATGCTGGGTATTTGATTGTAAGCTAAGTGCTTAACTGTTGCACAATAACCCAAAACTCACTGCCATTGAGTTGATTCTGACTCATAGTGACCTCCATTGGGTTTCCCAGGCAGTAAATCTTTATGGAAGTAGATCGCCCCATCTTCCTTCTGCAGAGTGGCTGGTAGGTTTGAACCACCAATATTCTGGTTAGCAATCAAAGCCTTAGGCACTACCCCACCAGAGCTAGGGCTCCTTAACCATAATACAATGGTTAACAACTACTGAACTGAATTATCTCTTTGTATATTTGCATATACTTTTCAATGGTTATATAATTACAGGCATTTTTCTTTGGGCAATTTTTTTTTAGTGTGGCAAATATATATACGAGCAATTCTTTTATTGAGATAAAATTCACCCAACATAAAATTTACCATTTTGTTGTACAATGCAGTTGTTTTTAGATTATTCACCATGTTGTGCAATATCACCATTGTCTAATTCCAGAACATTTCCATTATCCCAAAACAAAACCCTGTACCTGTTAAGCAGTCTCTCCCCATTACCCACCTCCATCAGTCCCTGGCAACCTCTAATCTACTTTCTGTCTCTGTGGATTTGTCTATTCTGGACTTTTCGTATGAATGGACTCATACAATATGTGATCTTTGGGTATCTGGCTTCTTTCTCTCACCATAATGTTATCAAGGATCATCCATATTGTAGTATTTAAGGTGGTTTTTTTTTTTTTTAGTACTTTTCATTTAATATGTATCATAAGATTTCCTACAGATTATACATATTCATCTTTTTAAAGTGCTAGATAATTAATTATACTTTGGATGGACCTGCCTCTTGACCATCATGCAGCTGTTAAGCACTATTTCAATCCTTGGCAATGTTACTGAAAGTTGCTGACTTTTCCAAAACAACCAAAGGGGACAAGTGTGAAATATGGTACAAAGGCTTGAGTTCATGCATTTTCTGGTTCAAGAAAAAATGTACCTTAGGCACATTCTTTTTAATATCTAAATTCAAGAAAAAGCAATAACAAATTAACATTCATTAATATCCCACTACATGCCAAGCACTATATTGAGTGCTAGAGGAATAAAAGTTTGTTATAACTGCAATAATAAATGTTTTCTTTCATGGATGAGTCTGTCCACTATCAACAGGAAATGTCATTAGCACTGTTTTCTCAATAAAAACCAACCCAAACCCACTGCCTTCAAGTCCATTCTGACTCACAGCCATCCTATAGGACAGGGGAGAATTGTCCCATAGGGTTTCCAAGGCTGTAATATTTCAGACCGCTTCATTTTTCTGACCGCTTCATTTTTCTCCTACAGAGTGACTGGTGAGTTCCAACTGCCCAAAGGTGGAAGCTTAACCACTGTGCCCCCAAGGCTCCTTATTTTCAACAATGTTGTTGTTGTTGTTATTTGCCATCGAGATAGTGGTGATTATTTATATTGAGTCATCTATCCTTTTTTTGCCTCCCACCCACCAGCCACTCCTCGGAAAGAAGGTTGGGCAATCTACTTCCATAGTGATATCACCTTGGAGACCCAAGGAGAGGTCACTATGAGTCGGTGGACTCTAAGGCACATAACAACAACCACCACCACCTACGATTAAGAATTCAGTCTGACTCAGGAAGAAAGTTGATTTGGGTGAGGATCTAATGGGTTTCTCTTGGGTAGAGATTTAGGGCCCCAGGGAAAACAATTTCCCTCTTGCATACCACTTATGCTAAAACTGCATCTCTGTTGCTGTTAGCATAAAGAGTGACTTCTTCTCCCCAGAACCGGTTGATCTTGAAGCAGCTACTGAACAAACAAAAAACAAACCAGTTGCCTTTGAGTGGATTCTAACTCAAGGCAATCCCATGTGTCTCAGAGTAGAACAGTGCTCCCTAGGGTTTTCAGTGGCTGACTTTTCAGAAGTAGACAGCCAGTCTTCCAAGGTAGTGCTGGATAGACTTGAAACTCCACTCTTTTGGTGAGCAGCCAAGAGCATTAACTATTCATATGACCAGGAACTCCCACTTTATTCCATACCATTACAGTACTATACTGAGTGTACATAACTGTGTTTCCAATGCTTCGAAAAATGAGTGGTCCATGTTTGAGGGGTGTGACAATTTAATTATCCACTTCTGATAATTCACAAGATTCTTTTCTCTACTATGCCAAATATTGAGTTTGCATACTATGGAATTTGAGAGAAAGAAGATTCAACCCTCTTTGCACTCCTCCTGCCATCTACTCCATCCAAAATACCTCCACTTTCCCCCTCTTTCTGTCACTCCAAACAAATATAACAATAAAATAAAGGAAGAAGTCAGGTGTTCATTATTTATGGCACATTTTTAGGATGATGAGGAGTCATGGTAGCACAGTGCAGTAGAGTCATTTTGTTCCCAGTCTATGATCTCAATCCTCTTCAGAATTATGAGTAATTTGTATGATGAAGGTTTTACATGTGGCCACGTGATTGAGTTGGCCGATGAAGCAAACATTGTGCATGCATTTTCTCAGTGAGTCATTTAGGCCGAAGGGGCCAAGTCACTTGAGTGTTTTATATCTTCTGGGAGGTGGAGGGGGTATGGTGACCCACAGCCATCAAGTAATTCTAACACATAGCAACCCTACAGGACAGAGTGGTAGAACTGTCTCATAGGGTTTCTAAGGCTGTAATCATGACAGACACAGACTGCCACATCTTGCTCCCATGGAGTGGCTGGTGGGTTCAAACCAACCTTTCCATTAGCAGTCAAGTGCTTTAGCTAGTGAAGTAATCAACTAAGTTTATGTTTAAAAAATGAGAGTTGAATTTTGACAGATGGAAGCAGATCACCAGGCTTTCTTCCAAGGCACCAATGGGCTGACTTGAACCTCCAACCTTTCAAGTACATTAACCATTTGTACCCCCCATAACCAGGGATTGCTATGATACACAAAGAAATCATGAAATGTACTAAATGTATTGTGTGTTAACCTCTACATCATGATTTGTCTTTTATCATTGAAATAAAGTTTTAGGGTCTTGGTGGTACTGGAATAAAAGGCATTTTAAAATTTTTTGGTGTCTTCCAAAATAATTTTCATTGTAATTCAACAACCTAATTAAATTTTGCAAATATTTATTATGCCCAAGGATCTGTGTTAGGTCTAGGGAGTGGGAGTAATGATGTAATGATATAAAAATGGGTGGTATAAGGACCCTTCTCTCAAGGGGCTCACAGTCTAGCACTAGGGCCTATTCCAGATGCAACTTAGCATCACCAGAGAGAGAGTGGGGCAAAGGCTAG
Organism: Orycteropus afer afer; assembly: GCF_000298275.1. Classification (NCBI taxonomy): domain Eukaryota; kingdom Metazoa; phylum Chordata; class Mammalia; order Tubulidentata; family Orycteropodidae; genus Orycteropus; species Orycteropus afer. The sequence continues at coordinate 29,549,776 of NW_006921592.1, forward strand.
CAATGGAAGGTGGAAGGAGCTAGAGGTAGGAAGACAAGGGGGAGGAGAAGGAAGGTGAGACAGCTGAGGTCACTCAGAGTAAACACAAATAGGTAACTATCTTCTGATTTCTATGGAACTGTTTATAAGCCTGAGGGCACTTCAGGGAAATGCCAGTTGATGAGGAAGCTGCTTCCTCATCTAGTCATGAAATGAAGCTGTGGTCAGTCCCAGGAGGGCCTCAGTGTCGTTGTTGCCCTCGAGTTGATTCTGACTCATGGAGACCTCATGTATACAGAGTAGAACTGTTTCTTAGTGTTTTCAAGGCTTAGGCCTTTCAGAAGCAGAAGGCCAGGCTTGTCTTCCAAGGAGCCTTTGAGTGAGTTTGAACTGCCAACCTTTTGCCTAGTAGTGGGGTGCTTAACTGTTTGTGCCACTCCAGGACCTCTACACTACACCAGGTCAAACCTACCAAAGCCAAAGGAAGCCATGAAGAGAAATGAAGGTTGGTACAGGCAGACAGAGACCAAATAACCATGTGAGGTGAGCAGCAAGCAATGGGAAGGTCTTAAACCTTAGTATGTGTACGAGTCACCTGGGGGTCTTGTTAAAAGGGCAGGTCCAGAGTCATCAGGGCAACACTTTGAGTGCTATCATAACAGAAATGCCATAAGTGAGAGGCTATAAAGTACAGACACTTATTTTCTCACAGTTCAGGCAGCTAGAAGTCCAAACTCAGGGTGTAGCTATAGGCTGATACACAGGCCTTATACATTTGGTAAAGTAGAGGGTCAACAAAAATGAGGGAAACCCTCAATGAGACAGATTGACACAGTAACTACAACAGTGGGCTCAAACATACCAGTGAGCATAAATATGGCATAGGACCTGGCAACCTTTCCTTCTGCTGTGCATTAGGCCACCATGAGTCAGAGCTGACTCTATGACAACAAACAACAACTCTAGAGTGAGGTCCTTCCTTGTCGATTTCAATTTCTGGTAGCTTCTGGCAGCCTTCGGCATCCCTGGGCATCTGTCTCCATTACCTGTCTTCTACACCTTGTGTGTGTCTGTCTATTCTGTTCTTTCTTTTAACCCAGGAGTGGTGAGGTTTAGGACCCACATTACTCTGGCATACTCATTAACATAACCAAGGAAAACATCTACTTCCAATCAGTGTCACAATTACAGGTACCACCCCCACACACATACACACAAAAAGAAAAAAAAATCCATCCCAAACTCACTGCCATCAAGTAGTTTCTGACTCATAGTGACCTCCACAGGGTTTCTAAGGCTGTAAATCTTTATGGAAGCAAGTTGCTTCATCTTTCTTCCACAGAGCAGCTGGTGGATTTGAACCATTGAACTTTTGGTTAGCAGCCAGATGCCTTAATCACTACACCATCAGAGTTCCTTACTTACAAGTACAGCGGTTAGGATCTCAACATATTTTGGGAGGACATATTCATATTTGTAACAATTCAATCCATTGTTAAGCAGCTATGACATTAACGAACCTAGTAAGGGTCTCATCTAGGTGCCATCCACTGTGCCCCAGTAGAAAGACTCTGATATAAACATGGAGAGAGCGAGGTGCACCTCAATCAAACCTACACATAATGAGGTCACTCCCTTTGTAAAGCTACTGAACAAACAACTGTCCCTGGGGAGTTTCTCTCCTGCCTCATCCCCTCCCTCTCTATTCAGCCTCAGCCTGGGCGGGAGGGTCCAGCTCTCCCACCAGGTGTGCAGTGATGATGTTACAATTGAGCCAACACTTGTTTTTGTTTTATTATAGCCATCACAGTAGGCATGAGTCGTCCCAGGCTCGTGCAAACAGTTAACATGCTTGGCTGCTAACCAAATGGCTGGTGGTTCAAGGTTACCTAGAGAGGTGCCTCAGAAGAAAGCCCTGGCCATTTACTTTTGAACAATCAGCCACTGAAATGCTATGGAGCACAGTTCTACACTGACACATGTGGGGTCACTGTGAGTTGGAATCAACCTGATAGCAACTAAAGGGAAAAAGAGATTGAACAATAACAACAGGTCATGATGGCAACAAAAAGAGAGAGAACCGTCTTTATACCCTCAAAATCAAAACAAAAACAAACTCACTGCCACGGAGTCGGATCTGACTCATAGTGACCCCTCCCTGGGTTTCCAAGACAGTATCACTACAGAAGTAGATTGCCCCACCTTCCTTCTGAGGAGTGGCTGATGGGTTTGGACTGCCAGCCTTCAGGTTAGCAGTCAAATGCCTTAGGCATGCTGCTGCAAGTAAAATAGAAACAAGGGTTATACAATGGAAAGAGGAGTTAGGAATTAGAATTCTAATTCCATTTCTATCAAATATTTAGCTATGTCATTTAATCCCTTTGTTTGGGGGTTGCTTCATCTACAAACTTTATCTCAGGAAGGTACCTCAGGAATATTTTAAGAATCAAATGAGAAAATGAATATAGAAACCCAGTGTGATCTAAACTAATGTCACATATTCTTCTGACTTTAGTGTGTTTTATTATTTCCTTTAAGACCATTCAAATCACAGAGATATTGACGGTGTAAAACCTGGAGGTCTAAAGACACGTTCCTGGTGGAAGGGTGAACAGAAACGACTACTTAGAGAAAGCAGAAAGCCAAGTTGTGCTTATTTCAGCTCAGAGGCAACTGTCTTCAAACTAATACACACTAAAGAAACACCAGTCTTGGAAATATGCCAGGAAGGAGTTGCTGCTCCTAAGGCTGACCAAATTAGTGGGAGACCATGAGCACAGAGTTAGAACTGGGCTCAAACTGCACAACACCAATTATTTCCTAGTTTTGGGACAATGGACAAATGACAAACAGCCTCTCTGTGTTTTAGTTTTGTCATCAGTCAAGAAGAAATGAGACTTGACTCAGAAACAGATTAAATGTAACAAAGTACAAAGCAAGAAAATTCTCTTCTACCTTCTCCCTTTAGGGAGGGTGAGCCTTCCTGCTACTTCCACCTTTCCTCTTGGGGTGAGGAGAGCCCGAGGCTGAAAGGTTGTGTGGAAGAAAAATGACCTGACATTTTTCACCCTTCCTGGGTAAACAGGATGGAACTGATGGCTCTTCCATGTGAAAGAAGCCACAGACTCTGAATCAACAGAAGGTCAGAGTTGGAACAGGGCACGAGGCTGCCATCACCACCGAGTCTAAACAAATGAAGGTGTCTGTAGTCCGTGAGTACAAAGGCATTTAAGAAACATATTTAATAGAACAACTACCTTTCAAACTTCGTGAAATATCAGCTCCTTGGTTAAAACAAAGGATCCCTGTTGGTACTGTGATTAAGCACTTAGCTGCTAACCAAAAGGTCAGTGGTTCGAGCCCACCAGCAGCTCTGCAGAAGAAAGATGTGACAGTCTCCTTTCATAAAGATTACAGCCTTTAAAACACCATAGGGTGGTTCTGCTCTGTCCCATAGGGTCTCCATGAGTTAGAATCGACTTAACAGCAACACGTTTTGGGTTTGGTTAAAACAAAAACCAATTGGTCTTGGTTGACTCTGACTCACGGCGACCTCATGGGCAAGGAATTTGTGGGTCCTGCCCCATCCTCACGATATGCTGCAGATTGGACTGTTGTGCTCCATAGGGTTTTTAGTGGCTGTTTTTAAGAAGTGGATCACAGGACTTTCTTGCTAGTTTGCTTAGTCTGGAAGCTCTGCTGAAACCTGTTCAGCATCATAGTGAAAAGCAAACCTTCAAAGACTTGCTTTTGATACTAATGTTGTTAGGTGCCGTCGAGTCATCTCTGACTCATAGTGACCCCGTGTACAGCAGAACAAAATACTGCCTGGTGGTGTGCCAGCTCCATGATCTTTGCTGTACCTGAGTCCATCGTTGTAGTCACTATGTCAATCCATCTTGTTGAGGGTTTTCTGGTTTTTGTTGACCTTCCACTTTACCAAACATGATATCCTTTTCCAGGAAATGGTCCCTTCTGACAACACGACCAAAGTGTAGGTGAGACAAAGTCCAGCCTTTCTTGCTTCCAAGGAGCATTCCGGCTGCACTTCCTCCAGGACAGATTTCATTAGTTTTTTTTACCAGTCCATGGTACTTTCAGAATTCTTTGCCAACACCACAACTCAAACGCATTGACTCTTCTTCAGTCTTCCTTATTCATTGACCAGCTCTCATATGCATATGAGGTGACTGAAAACACCATGGCTTGTGTCAGGTGCACCTTAGTCTTCAAGGAGACATCTCGGCTCTTTAGTGCTTTAAAGAGGTCTTTTGCAGCAGATTTCCCCAATGTTATATATTGTCAGATGTTTCAACTGCTGCTTCCATTGGTGTTGACTGTAGAACCAAGTAGTATGAAGTCTTTGACAACTTCAATCTTTCCTCTATTTATTGTGATGTTGCTTATTGGCCCAGTTGTGAAGATTTTTGTTTTTTTCATATTGAGGTGTAATCCATACTGTAGACTGTAGTCTTCAATCTTCATCAGTAAGTGCTTCAAGTCATTTTCACTTTCAGCAAGCAAAGTTGTGCCATCTGTGTATCGCAGGTTGTTAATGAGCCTTCCTCCAATCCTGATGCCATGTTCTTCTTCATATAGTCCAGCTTCTCAGATTATCTGTCAGCATACAGACTGAATAAGTGTGATGAAAGGATACAACCCTGACACACTCCCTTCTTGATTTTAAACAATGCAGTATCCCCTTGTTCTGTTTGAACAACAGCTGCCTGATCAATGTACAGGGTCCTCATGAGTACAATTAAGTGTTCTGGAATTCCCATTCTCCTTAATGTTATCCATAATTTGTGATGATCCACACAACTGAATGCTTCTGCATAGCCAATAAAACACAAGTGAACATCTTTCTGATATTCTTTACTTTCAGCCAAGAGCCATCTGACATCAGCAATGATATCCCTTGTTCCATGTCCTCTTCTGAATCCAGCTTGCATTTCTGAAAGTCCTCTGTCAATACACTGCTGCAACCATTTTTGAATTATCTTCACCAAGATTTTACTTGCACGTGATATTAATGATATTGTTTGATAATTTCCACATTCTGTGGGATCAGCTTTCTTTGGAATGGATACCAATATGGGTCTCTTCCAGTCAGATGGGCAGGTAGCCGTCTTCCAAATCTCTTGGCATAGCTGAGTGAGTGCCTTCAACATGGCATCTGTTTGTGGAAACATCTCAATGGGTATTCTGTCAATTCCTAGAGCCACCTTTTTCACCATTTCCTTCAGTGTAGCTTCGACGTCTTCCTTCAGTACCATTGGTTCTTGACCATATGCCACCTCCTGAAATGGATGAACATTGACCAATTCTTTTTGGTACAGTGGCTCTGTTTATTCCTTCCATCTTCTTTTGATGTTTCTTGCATCATTCAATATTTTGCCCATAAGATCTTTCAATATTGCAACTCAAGGCTTGATTTTTTTTCCTCAGTCCTTTCAGCTTGAGAAATGTTGAGCATTTTCTTCCCTTTTGGTTTTCTAATTCCAGGTCTTTGCACACTTCATTATAATAATTGACTTTGTCTTCTCAAGCAGCTCTTTGAAATCTTCGGTTCAGCTGTTTTATCTTGTCATTTCTTCCATTTGCTTTAGCTGCTCTCCATTCAAGGGCAAGTTTCAGAGTCTCTTCTTTCATCCATTTTGGTCTTTCCTTCCTTTCTTATCTTTTTAATGACCTCTTGCTTTCTTCATGGATGATGTTGTTGATGTCACACCATAATTCCTCTGGTTTTCAGTCATTGTGTTCAATGCATCAAATCTATTCTTTACATGGTCTCTAAATTAAGGAGGGATATTATCAAGGTCATATTTTGGCTCTTGTGGACTTGTTTTAATTGTCTTCAAGTTGAACTTGCATATGAACAGTTGATGGTTTGTTCCATGATCAGCTCCTGGCCTTGTTTTGGCTGAAGATATTGAGCTTTTCCATCGCCTCTGACCACAGATGTAATCAATCTGATTCTTGTGTACTCCATCTGGTGAAGTCCATGTGTGTCACTGCCATTTGTGTTGTTGACAAAAGGTATTTGGAATGAATAATTCATTTGTCTTGTAAAATTCTATCCTGCGACCTCCAGCATTATTTCTATCACCAAGGCCATTGATACCCATAAGGGAGGCTTATTTCATGTTTGGATGAGAAGGAGTATGAGCCAATTCATTAACTCATCTTGTTTCCCAGAGGACACCGGAGGTCAAGTGAAGCCATTCCCATCTACCATTTCCCCTCTTCAAGTCCTGTTTTATTGTAATTCTGTGCTCAACCTAAACCCATCAAACCACTGAATGCTCAGTATTTCAGGAACCAGCTGCTGTATAGTATATGCAACTGTCAGCATGCTCAGGTTGTGCTGGCTAAGTTTATACTGGTATCTATTGGAGAGAAGTCAAGTGGTGAAAGGCTTGGTCTGAAGGCAGCCATATCTGATTTGGAAATAGACTCTTCCATAGAATCACAGGTTACTTCTTTCCTTGTGGTACTCACAAAAGAGGCACCAAGCTAGCTCCCACACCAACATGTGGATATCTCTTACAGATCTGGACCCAAAGGCTCATTATAGGGACATGGTTTGAATTCAGAAAGACATGCTGAAGTCACTGGAGAGAAGCAGCTTTCCTAACACCTTGTTCAATGTGAAAACCAGGTCACAGGGAATGTGGGTAAATATTTGGCCACATCACCCCAGTCTATCAACCCCAGAAGTGCCTCATCAGTATGGCCACTCCAGAAACTCTGGATTCACAGGGCTGTTCTCTGACAATGGCAATGGGCTTGTGTCCAGGAGGATTCAGTGCCTAATTCTTGCATCTCAGGACTTCTTTTGAGCTTCTGGGGCCCCTGGAGGCAGAAGAGCACCTGGGATTCAAGTGAGGATGAAGATGGTGGAAGATAGTTAAGACCAGCTAACAGGAATCCAATCTCTATTGCAAGTATCAAGCTAGATTGTTGTGTTGTTAGCAGCTGGAAGAAAAAAGGCAGAGGCAGGCCAGCTTGTTGATTACCATTTGTGAACACAAAGAACACTCATATTAAACATGTCATAGAGTCCCTGGGTAGGTAGAAATGGTTAAAGCACGTGGCTGCTAAATGAAAGGCTAGAGGTTCAAGTCTACCCAGACATGGCTTGCAAGAAAGGCCTGGTGATATACTTTAAAAAAATCAGCCACTGAAAACCTGTGGAACACAGTTCTACTCTGACACACGTGGGGTTGCGTAAGTCAGAATCGATGCTTGACATCTATTTTTTTTTTTTTTTTTAAGGAGCCTAGATGCCTCTTCATCCAAGACAAGAGTAGGGCCCCAGAAAACACAAAGATATTTTACACCAATGCCTTCAAAGAATAACGCTGTACCCAGAACCCAATTTTCCTTATTTTCATCTCCATTTTTGTGTGTGTCTTTCTGGGCAACTACCACAAACATTTATAAGGCATTTCACAGTTTTATGAAGTCCTCCACATCCATTAATTATCTCATTGGATAACAACAATGGATTCAGTTTAAGGTGCAGAAATAACTATAACTGCACCTAAGACAACCAACCAGAAACTAGAGCCAAATATGGTGAGCACAGACTTTTTCCACAGTAACTTGGAGGTTTTATTTACTCTTAGAATATTGCAGGTTTTTGACGGATTTCCTGCCCCTTTCTTACTGTTGCCCTCATATACAAACAATATTCTCCAGAGCCTGAGGGCATGTCTAGAGAGGAGAGAGAGAGAGAGCATCTAAGCAAAGTCACAGCTGCTAGTCTCAACCACCGGGACCCACCACCCTTATCCCTCGTACCTACAGCACCGAGCAGGATTCAAAAAGCAAGTGGGAGCTGAATGACCGAGGACTGTACTTCCACTAATGTCAGGGTTCTACACCTTAAAGCACTAAGTCAAATCTTCTATGACTTGAGATGGGAAATAGAGGAGATATTAGGGGACACTTAGGGGACACTGAGTTTCTGTTAATGGTGATGGAATAATTTGAAAGTGGACAGTGGTGAGGGTTGTATAACATGATGAGTGCAACTAATGCCACTGAATTGTACACATAAAAACGGTTGAATTGGCAAATGTTTTGTTATATATGTGTGGGTCGGAAACGACTCGACAGCACTTAACAACAACAACATATATATGTATATATAATCACAATTTAAAAAAAAAACAAACAAACAGCAACTGCACCTTACTCAACCTTTTTACTTAAATAACAGAAGATGTAAACCTTTAATTATTTTTCCTGGTAGCACAATGGCTAAGCACCTGGCTGCTAATCAAAAGGCCAGCAGCTTGAATCCAACAGCCGCTCCACAGGAGAAAAGACCTGGTGATCTGCTCCCAGAAAGATTACAGCCTAAGAAACCTTAAGGATTAGTTCTCTGTCCTATAGTGTGACTATGAGTCAGAATCAACTCAGTGGCACCCAGCAACACTAACCACATGGCACAAATGATTAAGTGCTGCTAAAGGGGCAAGGACACTGATCTTCTGACCTCCTCTAATGCACAAGAGAAAGACAGAATCACCAACAGTAGCCCAAGGCCTATTCCTGTGAGGCCAGACAAGCTGCCTCCCTCCAGCCCTTGCACCAACCTTTCCTCCTGCACCACCCACCACTTTTCTGCTAGGTTCGATAATTTGCTGCAGTGGCCACACAGAACTCACAGATTATGGAGTTTATTAGGGAAGCACCAGGCTGTAATTCAAGTTCAGGAAGTATTCTCAGTCTCTCTCAGCCTGCTGTCTCTCAGCCAACAGTCTCTCTCAGTCTCTCTCTCAGCAGTGCGTGTCTCTCAGTGTCTCTTTCTCAGGAGCACGTGTCTCTCAGGAGCACGTTTCTCTCAACACACCTTTTTCAGCCAGCAGTCAGAGAGACTTCTGCCTCTAGGAGGCTTCCTTTTGAGCCTGGCAGAGTGGCCAAACTAACCAATCTCAACATCAGAATTCCATATGCCTGAGAGAGAAAGAACTTCCCAGAAAATTACTTTGTGCTGCTCCCAACAGAAATACCCCAGGTGGATAACTAACAATCAGGAGCTACTTGGTTGCTCATGGCCATTTCCACCACAGAGATTACAAAGATTTATGGCTAGAAAAGCCACACTATGGAATTTATTACACTGCAAATGCTCAGCTACTAATTGAAAGGTTGGGGTTCAAATGCATTCAGAGGTACCTCAAAAGAAAGGGCTGGCAATCTACTTCTAAAAGGTTACAGCCATTGAAAACTCTATGACATACGTAAGTTTGCCATAAGTTAGAGTTGCCTGGGTGGTACCTGGTGGTACTGGTTGTGGCTTCTGAACTGCCAGCACAAAGCTAGATCTCCAGCCCTCTGTGGAGCTTAAATCTCCTCAGTTGGACAAAAAGTCAGGAAGTTCTCCAGGTGTGAGAAAGAGATCTATGCTGAGGTAATAGAAACGGAACAAGCCTATTATGTCTCCTGGTTGATAATTACCTTTGGTTAACAGAAAAGTAAAACCTACTTTCAGACTCTGAATGGCCAAGTCTACTGTGTTTATCCAAGCAGTTGTTCAAGGGCTACTGGAGCAGGTAGCAAGGGCAGGCTAATTCATTTCCTATCAAACAAATAATTTCCAGACAGGGAAAGAAATTAGAAGAATTTGGACAGGTGTGTACAAGGATTTTTGGGGGCAAAATCTAGAAATAAATCCACTAAATCAATGTTGATTTTGTTAGCTGCCATTGAGTTGGTTCTGAATCATGGTGACCTTATGTATATAAAGAATGAAATGTTGCCTGGTCCTATGCCATCTTCACGATCATTGGGATGTTAGAGTCAACTGTTGTAGCTATTGTGTCAATCTGTCTCACTGAGGATTTCTCTTGTGTTTGCTGACTCTCTACAGTAGTAAATAGGACATCTTTTTCTAGTGATTGGTCTTTCCTGGTAACATATCCAAGGCATATGAGTTGAACTCTTGCCATCCTTGCTTCTAAGATACATTCTGGTTGTATTTCTTCTAAGACTGACCACCACCTGTCTGTCAGTTTGCCATACTGTGGTAGCTTGAGTGTTGCTGTGATACTGGAAGCTGTACTGCTGGTGTTCCAAATACCATCAGGGTTACCCATAGCAGACAGGTTTCAGCAGAGCTTCTAGACTAAGACAGACCAGGAAGAAAGGCCTACTGATAAACTTCTGAAAATTAGCCAAAAGATTTAAAAAATAGGAGTTGTTAAGTGCCATAATCAAAAGGTTTCTCCTACCCAAGCCTGATTCAGCTCCAAGCCATAGCCCAACTCTTCCATTCCTCTATCAGCCAAAGCGTTCTCTGGAGATGGGGCAGGCTCTGAGAAGATAGCAGCTTTTCAGGTTCAGGGCACTGCTGAGCTCACAGCAAAGGGGCCTCAGAAATGTTAACAACAAGCCCTGCTCTTGTTCTGGGCCCATACATTAGGAGTACAGCATGTTTGGGATGACTTAGGCTTGGCTAAGAGTTGCCCAAGGTCTTCATTCAAAACCCCTTAAAACTGAGTTGGTAAATGAGGGATTGATGGGATGGCATTAGCAAGGATTTACCTCTTTTTTTTATCTTCAATGAAGAAGACATTTTTGTAGTCAATCAGTCAAAATAATTTGAGGCATCTCTTATGAGTGTGACCAAACCCTAAACCTACTGCTGTCAAATCAATTCTGGTTCACAGTGACCCAAAGGGGCAGGGTAGAACCCATATAAGGGTACTAAGGCTGCATGTAATCTTTACAGAAGCAGACTGCCACATCTTTCTGCCATGGAGCGGCTGGTGGGTTCTAACCGCTGACCTTTTGGTTAGCAGACAAGTGCTTCATCTACTGTACACTGGGGTTCCTTATGAGTGTGAGAGACCCATAAAAAACAACATTCTTATCTTCAGGAAACTGAAGTGAGAGAAAGAAGTGTGAAAATAAAACTACACATATTAAACAGTAGCTCCCTACAAGACTGGAATCAGACATTGGATAGGGTGAAGGCCTCTGTACTCATACCATTCTCTCTACGAGGATTTGCTCTCCCCAACCTTCAAGCCCAGAGATCCCACCACACCTACTCAAGGCCATTCCAACTATAAACTTGTCAGTGAACTCTCCAGTTCTACCTCTCTCCTTTGAAAGCCCAAGCACTTTGTAGCTTTCTCACAGCATTATCCACACTGTTAATGTTACCTTCTGTTAGTGATAACTGTGCACAAATTGATTCCAATAGACTGAAGACAAGACATAGGCTTCAAATCTGCATTTCCCACTAGCAACTTCAATACTTGCTGAGTTTAAATTGAATTCCTAATTCCTAACCCACTAAAAACCAAACCCACTGCCACTGAGTTGATTCTGACTCACAGTGACCCCCATTGGCTTTCTGAGGCAGTAAATCTTTATGGAAATAGATTGCCCCATCTTACTTCCATGGAGTGGCTGGTGGGTCTGAACTGTCAGCCTTCCGGTTAGCAGTCAAATGCCTTAGGCACAGTGCCAATAGAGCTCCTTCCTAATTCTTGATTGCTAAATTAATAGATTTTCCTAGTAAAAGGCAATACTTTTCATCTTACATGCCAGCCAATTCCATGTGATTAATAGAGCTTGCCTGGAGCACCATTCTGAGGATTCTGAGGTCACAACAGAGCTCAGGGGTAAAGAGTACTATAATTGATTACTGATGTCTGCCATAGGACAGGCTTTGCAGTGGAGGCAAATGCTGTGTCTACTACTTGAGAATCTAAATTAAGGGTGATAAGAGGGCAGAGGAGGGGGAGATTATCTCAGATAATCAAAGAAGGCTACATGATAAGCCTGAGAATTAGATCCATTTTCAAGGATGAGCAGGATAACTGTAAGTGGAACACAAGAGCAAAAGAATTAGGGCAGGAAAATACAACACATCCTGGGGGAAGCAACTACTAGACAAGTTCAACTGGAATACAAGTTCAAACAGAAGGCTCATTATGTACGGTGAGGGCAGGGGAAAGGACTAGATTCCTTGGAATGTTGCAAATTAAGAGACAGGATGGATGAAGTGGTCAAGAAACAGAGAAGGGAAGGAGGAAGGGGAGGATGATAAGCTTGACTTGGCTACCCTGCCAGAGCAATGTTTGCCAAAATGTTCTTAACTATCAGTTAGGTGTACTTAGATCCACTAGGGAAGAAGTAAGGAGCTCTGGTGGCATAGCGGTTAAAGCATTTGGCTGCTAACCAAAACGCTGGCAGTTTGAACCCACTAGCTGTCCCACAGGAAAAAGATGTGGTAGTCTGCTTCCATAAAGAAATCCTATGGGGCAGTTCTTGGAAATCCTCTGGGGCAGTTCTGCTCTGTCCTATAGGGTTGCTAAGAGTCAGAAATAAGTCGATGGCAGTGGGTTTGGCTTGGTTTTTGGTTTAGGAAGGAAGCAGCCTTACTTAATGGTTAATAAACTAGCTTTGAATCGACAGTCCTAGGTGCAAATTCCAGCTCTGTCATTTTAGTCACCTGAATGTGCTAAAGCCAAGTTACCTAAGCCTTGTAAGTTTTAGTTTCCTCATCTACCAAACTGGGAAAACCCCTAACTCGTTGAGGGCCAAATAGGAAATAAATGTGCATAAAAAGCCTAGTTGTTGTTAGTTGCCATTGAGTCAGCTCTGGTCTGTGGTGACCTTCTGTTCAACAGATTGAACGTTGCCCGGCCCTGTGCCATCTTCACGATCACTAGAATATTGGAGTCCACTGTTGTGGCTACTGTCCCAACCCATCTCAGTAAGGATTGCCCTTGTTTTTCATGACCTTCTACTTTACCAAGGGAGCTCTGGTAGCATAGTGGCTAAGGCACTTGACTGCTAACCAGAAGGCTGGCGGTTCAAATCCACCAGCCACTCCCCGGAAGGAAGATGGGGCAATCTACTTCTGTAGTGATACTGCCTCAGAAACCCAAGGAGGGGTCGCTATGGGTCAGGTCTGACTCAATGGCACATAACAACAACGACTACTTAACCAAACAAACTCATTGTAAGTGTCCAGTAAACACTAGTTATTAGTTTGGTTCCAGTACTCATCTGTCAGTTTGTTGTACTGTGGTGGCTTGTATGTTGCTATGACACTAGACGTTATGACATTGGTATTTCAAAAACCAGCAGGGTCACCCATGGTGGACAGGTTCCAATGGAGCTTCTAGACAAGACAGATTAGAAAGGAGCACTTAATGATCTACTTCTGAAAACAACTAGCTAGTGAAAACCTTATGAATAGAAGTGGAACACTGTCTGATATAGTGCAGAAGACAAGTGCAGTGAATTGCTTGATGTGGCCCTTCTAGCCATTGTCCTCCATTCTGTGGTGTTTCGTAAATCCCATTATCCATGCCTGTTTGGGGTGGTGTGGTAGTTAAGGTCAGGTATCAACTTGGCTGGGCAGCTGGTAGTAGTCATTCCCTACAATGACTGGCAAT
>NW_006921592.1:29569624-29598529 GCF_000298275.1 Orycteropus afer afer
GTGAGTTCTGTGAGGCGTTACAGCGAAATTCAGAACCCTAAGACTGGGGAAATTACTGGGAGGAGGAGGAGGGGTTAATGTCTGAGATGATGGAGTGGCATGGTAGTTTGGACATTTGGGACATCTTTGACCTCCGCCTCATGGGAACTAGCCTCGTGCTGATCTTTCTAAGAGAAATTGTTCAAGCAACAAGCCTCTCAGGTGAGAACAAACAAACAAACAAACTCACGGCCCTTGAGTCATTTCCAATTCATAGCAATCCCTCCTTGGGTTTCCAAGGCAATATCTCTATGGACGTAGATTGCCCAATCTTCCTTCAGAGGAGTGGCTGGTGGGTTTGAACTGCCAGCCTTCTGGTTAGCAGTCAAAATATGACTAGGAAAGAGCTGCTTCCTCAAAGTAGAGTTGACCTTAATTATGTGAATTGAGTAAAGCTTTCAGGACCTTCATTTGCTGATGTGGCATGACACCAAATGAAAAGAAACAGCTGCAAACATCCATTAATAATTAGTATGTCAAATATAGAAAGTAGGATTCTAGGGAAACTGGAAGTCCTCAAAAATGAAATGGAACACATACCAATCAATATCCTAGGCATTACAGAATTGAAATGGATTGGTACTGGCCATTTTGAATTGGACAAACATATGGCCTACTATGTTGGGAATGACAAATTGAAGAGGAGTGGTGTTGCATTCATCATCAAAAAGCATGCTTCAAGACTTATCCTGAAATACAACGGTGTCAGTGATAGGATAATATCCATATGCCTTTAAGGAAGACCAGTCAATATAACTATTATTCAAATGTATGCACCAACCACTAATGCCAAATATGAAGAAACTGAAGATTTTTACCAACTTCTGCAGACTGAAATCGATCAAAGATGCAATCCAGATGCATTAATAATTACTGGTGTTTGGAATGCAAAAGTCAGAAACAAAGAAGGATTGGTAATTGGGAAAATACGGCCTTGGTAATAGAAATGACACCAGAGATCACATGATAGAATTTTGCAAGACCAATGACTTACTCATTGCAAAAACCTTTTTTCAACCACATGAAAAGTGATTATATGTGCAGACCTACAGATATAGTCAATTTGATTCTTTTACATTCTATCCACATTGGTTGACACAGTGGCTACAACAACGGGCTCAAGCATGGCAACGCCTGTGAGGATGGCACGGGACTGGGCAGCGTTTCATTCTGTTGTGCATGGGGTTACAAGGAATTGGAGCTGACCTGATGGCACCTGACAATAGCAACAGGTTTGGTTAGCTATAAGATAAAGAACTTTGCAAAGCAAAAAATGTGTTTCTCACTGACTTGCAATTTGGAGAATCTTACATGAAACAAGTAAAGTGATTAAGTGACTCAAGGAGACAAGCACATGAGAGACACAGAGAGACATTAAGCAAAAACAGTTTCTTTTCTAGTAGTGGAGGAAAAAAAAAAACAAAAAAAAAAAACCACTGCTGTCAAGTCAGACCCGACTCATAGCAAGCCCTCCTTGGGTTTCAGAGGCAGTATCACTATGGAAGTAGATGGGCCAATCTTCTTTCCTAGGAGTGGTTGGTGGGTTTGAACCACCAGCCTTCTGCTTAGCAATAAAATGCCTATGCTACCAGAGCTCCTAGTAGTGGGGAGAGGTTTAGAGATGAGGCTTTTGTAGCAGAGGTTTGGAGTCAGACATTTCTGGGCTATAGCATTTTTGTTGTTGACTTTATACTTAATTATAAGTAAACAACAAAAGCAGAATAGAAGCAGAAAAAATAATTGAATGATATAATCTCATCTAGGTTTTCTTCTCTAAAGATTTACCCACTTACTGAGTGAGTAAATGTCATCGTTTTAATCATCCAAGTGTGCTGAACCCAAATAGCTGTCTCGGTCATTGTAAGAATAAACAGTGTGGGCACACCTTGAGGTCTGTCTAGATTGAAGTTTCAGTCCCAAAGGCGGTGCAGACCAAGCAGAAAGTCACACGATGCTGGCATTAAGATTCTTCCTAAAAAAAATGAAGATCTGCCATGTCACTGTCTCATGGGCATAGTTAGTGACTCTAAAACTCAGAAAGGCTCTGGGGACAAAGATCCCGAGCTGAGCATGGAGGGGCTGGTGGGAGGGTCTTAGGTCCTCAGTGCTGGGTCTGGGTCTCTGAGGTGAAGAATGAAGCATAGGGTCCCCCCTCTTGGCTGAGGGAGTACCACAGCCCCAGGGATTACACAGCAGGGGGTGGTGGTGGTGGAGCTGGGAGAAGAACCATGCAGGATACACCACATGTCTATGCCACCGAGACAAAGTCCATCCATCCTGAGAAAGGGCAGGAGGACAGTAGTCCCCCTTTAACTGAGGTTTCACTTACTGTGGCTTCAGTTACCTGTGGTCAACCATGGTCCAAAAATACTAAATAGAAAATTCCAGAAATAAACAATTCGTAAGTTTTAAATTCTGTACTGTTCTGAGTTGTTGTTGTTGTTATGTGCCGTGGAGTCGGACCCGACTCACAGCGACCCCTCCTTGAGTTTCCAAGGCAGTATCACTACGGAAGTAGATTGCCCCATCTTCCTTCCGAGGAGCGGCTGGTGGGTTTGAACCGCCAGCCTTCTGGTTAGCAGTCAAGTGTCTTAGCCACTATGCTACCAGAGTTGTTCTGAGTACTGCAATGAAATCTCACACTGTCCTGCACATGTGAGTTAAGCTTTCATCCAGCATGTCCTTGCTGCATACACTACCCACCCACTAGTCACTTAATAACTGTCTTGGTCATCAGATCAACTGTCACGATACCTCTGTGCTCAAGTAACCTTTATTTTACTAAATAATTCCCTGTTTTATTATTTGTTATTGTTGTTAATCTCCTACTCTGCCTAATTTATAAATTAAACTTTATCAAGTATATGTACGTATAGGAAAAAAGAGTATATAAAGGGTTCTGTACTACCTATGGTTTCAGGCATCCACTGGGAGTCTTGGAATGCATCCTCCATGGAGAAGGAGAAACTACTGTATGTGTTGGAAGGAGTCTCTGGATGGTGCAAAGGCTCAGCTTCTAAACAAAAGCTTGGAGGTTTGAGCCCACCCAGAAATGCCTTGGAAGAAAGGCTTGGCATCTGTCGAAAAATCAGCCATTAAAAACTCAATGGAGCACAGTTCTAGGTGGACACACATGGGGCTGCCATGAGTTGGAGTCGACTCCACAGAAGCTGGTGTAGTTTTTTGCTTTTACTTGTTGGAAAGGAAGTATTCAGCCTCTCCTGATGAGGCAGGCAGCGAACAGGTATTTTTCAAATGTAAGATAGTAACATTTCTGCCAACGCGTGAGTCACCAGAACACTTCCCTTCCATTAACAGAGGTGTTAGTGTGGAGCCTACTAATTCCAACAGAGTACTCTCTGTTCCACTTGGGGGCTGTTTCCTCAGTGAGTACAATGAATTAGCTCCTTCTAAATCTATCAGCAGTGCTAAACTACAGCTTCAAAGTAAATTACTGGCTTAATGTTAACTATCTGCAGTACTGTCCTTGATGAGAAGATGTATGTTGGACAATACAATAGGAAAGGTCATTAAAACACATGCTATTTTAACAGATACTGCTGCAGGGGGTTTAAATGGGCCACATGGTGTCCTCGAAAATAAGTTCATTTTCTTCAAGAGTACCTGAGTTCCCACTGTGAATGTGACCCCAATATCTAACGACAGGGGATACCTGTAGTCCCTGGGGCCACCAGAGCTTCTCTGGCACTGGGCCAGCGGCCACTGACTTCCCAGAAGAGTTATTTTTAGTCTCAGCTTCTGCTAAAAGTAATCACAATTTCCTATCAGTAATTAACGTGGAAACCTCTTTCTTGCACATATGTGTACACACATATGACACTCCACAAGTTAGTTCGTAACCTCAATTATTTACACCAGGTCTACTTAACCCAGGACTTTTACCCAGCTGTGCTCCAAAAATTAAAATAAATTCCACACCCATTGCTATCAAATCAAATTCCAATTCACAGCAACCCTATAGGACAGAGTAGAACTGTCCCATATGGTTTCCAAAGCAGTCATCTTTACAGAAGCAGAATGCCACATCTTTCTCCCACAGAGTGGCTGGTGGGTTTGAGCCACTGACCTGTCAGTTAGCAGCCAAGCATATAACCTCTGTGCTATAGGATTCCTTATCTGAGCTCCACTAGATATTAAATTATCATGCAATAACATTCTACACAGTATGTCTTTATGTGAATTTTTCTTTGTTTCTTATGCTTGCTGCTCATATTTTTGATAGTTTGCTAACTTTATTTCTGTCATTTTATTGTTAAATAAAACATTATATTTTAGATTAAGCACCAGTGCTAGAATCCTCATCATCCGTACGGGAGACCCAGCTTTGACTCCTGGTCAATGCACCTCATGTGCGCCCACACCCATCTGCCATTGGAGGCTTGTGTGTTGCTGATTCTGAACAGGTTTCAGCAGAGCTTCCAGACTAAGACAGACTAGGAAGAAAGGCCTAGTGATCTGCTCTGGAAATCAGCCACAGAAAACTCTATGGGTCCCAAAAATCTGATCTCCAACCAGTCACGGGGATGGCGTAGGACCAGGCAGTGCATGGTTCTGCTGTGTATGGGGTCATTAAGAGTCAGGACTGCGTCAACAGCAACTAACAAGAAGAAGGTATTTCCTATTTAACAAGATGCTGAATACTTCTCTTTTCTGAATACTAAAACTAAAGAGACACACACATATACTCCTACCCTTTTCCCTTCCCAGTATTGTAGCAATTTATGTTCAAAGTACTCCCAATGGGTGGCATTGACAAGGTATACACCAACCCTGATATGCAGTCTAACACAAATTAATTTTTAAGATTCATTATATGATTTTGTATTTAGATTATAATGTTTTTTTGGGGGGACTCTGGCTGGATAGTCTTGAGCTATATACCTTGCATAGAAAAATTGAAAATTGGCGTTTTTCAGTGACTCCTCATATCTGGTGAGTTTTGATTTGGCTTCAAAAATGAAAGCACCAGGCAAAGGCATCCAAAGTCCATCTTCCCCGTAACTGTTCAATATGTGGAACCTGAGCCAAGACAGCAAAAGGACTCCTTCTCAAAGATACTTAATTAAGCAAGGTCCCTCAGGGAAGATGTGGGAAGTTGGTGAAAGAGTATCTACCTACCTACCTATCTGTGGTGTAGTACCTAAGGCATTTGACTCCTAACCAGAAGGCTGGCGGTTCAAACCCACCAGCCACTCCTCGGAAGGAAGGTCAGGCGATCTACTTCTGCAGTGACACCGCCTCGGAAACCCAAGGAGGGGTTGCTATGAGTCTAAATTGACTCAACAGCAGTGAGTATCTATCTATCTTTCTGGCACCACCATCTTTCAGCTTGTTGTACTATGATGGTTTGCATGTTGCTGTGATGCTGGAAGCTATGTCACTGGTATTTCAAATACCAGCAGGGTCACCCAGTGTGGACAGGTTCAGCAGAGCTTCTACACTAAGAGAGACTAAGATGAAGGGATTGGTGACCTATTTCTGAAAATCAGCCAATGAAAACCTTATGGATCACAAAAGAAAATTTTCTGATACAGGGCTAGAAGATGAGTACCTGGGTTGGAAGGCACTCAAAACATAGTGGCTACAACAATGGACTCAACCACACCAAAGACCGTGAAGATGGCACAGGACTGGGCAAGATTCATTCCATTGTCCATGGGTCACCATCAGTTGGAGCCAACTCAATAGCAGGTAACAAAAATATACTGTTGTTGTTGTTAGGTGCCATCGACTTGGTTCTGACTCATAGCCACCCTATATACAACAGAACGAAACACTGCCCGGTCTAGTGCTAGCCTCACAATCCTTTCAATACCTGAGCCCATTGTTGCAGCCACTGTGTCAATCCATCTTGGTGAGGGCCTTCCCCTTTTTCGCTGACCCTCCATTGTACCAAGCATGATATCTTTCTCCAGGGAATGGTCCCTTCTGACAACATGATCAAAGCAGGTGAGACGAAGTCTGGCCATTCCTGCTTCTAAGGAGTATTCCAGCTGCATTTCTTCCAGGGCAGATTTGTTTGTCCTTCTGGCAGTCCATGGTACTTTCAGCATTGTTCACCAGCACCACAACTCAAAAGCATCAACTATTCTTTGGTCTTCTTTATTCATTGCCCAGCTTTCACATGCATATGAGGCAATTGAAAATACCACGACTTGGATTAGGTGCACCTTAGTCTTTAAAGAGACATCTTTGCTCTTCAGCATTTGAAAGAGGTCTTTTGTAACAGATTTGCCCAGTGCAATACACTGTCTGATATTTTTGACTGCTGCTTCCATTGGTGTTGGGTGTGGAACCAAGTAATATGAAATCTTTGACAACTTCAATCATTTCTCCATTTATCACGACGCTGCTTACTGGTCCAGTTGTGAGGATTTTCGTTTTATGTTGAGGTGTAATCCATACTGTAGACTGTAGTCTTCAATCTTCATCAGTAAGTGTTTCAAGTCATCTTCACTTTTAGCAAGCAAGGCTGTGTTGTCTGCATATCGCAGGTTCTGCATATAGCAGGTTGTTACTGAGTCTTCCTCCAATCCTGATGCCACATTCTTCTTCATATAGTCCAGCTTCTCAGATTATTTGCTCAGCATACAGACTGAATGAGTATGGTGAAAGGACACAACCCTGACACACATCCTTCCTGATTTTAAACCATGTAGTATGCCCTTGTTCTGTTCAAACAACAGCCTCCTTGTCCATGTATGTGTTCCTCATGAGTACAATTAAGTATTCTGGAATTCCCATTCTTCTCAATGTTATCCATAATTTGTTATGATCCACACAATTGAATGTTTTTGCATAGTCAATAAAATACAAGTGAACATCTTTCTGGTATTCTTTACTTTCATCCAACATCCATCTGACATCAGCAATGATATCCCTCCTTCCATGTCCTCTTCTGAATCCAGCTTGCATTTCTGGAAATTTCCTGTCAATATACTGATACAACCATTTTTAATCATCTTTAGCACTATTTTACTTGCATGTGAAATTAATTATATTATTCGATAATTTCCACATTCTGTGGAATCACCTTTCTTTGAAATGGGTACAAATAGGGATCTCTTCCAGTCAATTGGCCAGGTAGCTCTCTTCCAAATTTGTTGGCATAGATGAATAAGTGCCTCCAGCACGGCATCTATTTGTTGAAACATCTCAATGGGTATTCCATCAATTCCTGGAGTCTTGTTTTTCGCCAATTCCTTCAGTGCAGCTTGAACTTCTTCCTTCAGTACCACTGGTTCTTGATCATATATATGCCACCTCCTGAAATGGATGAACATTGACCAATTCTTTTTGGTCCAGTGACTGTGTATTCCTTTCTTCTTTTGATGCTTCCTGCATCATTCAATATTTTGCCCACAGAATCTTTCAATATTGCAACTCAAGGCTTGACATTTTTTCTTCAGTTCTTTCAACCTGAGAAATGCCGAGGATGTTCTTCCCTTTTGGTTTCTAACTCCAGGTCTTTGCACATTTCATTATAATAATTGACTTTGTCTTCTTGAGCTGCTCTTTGAAATCTTCTGTTCAGTTCTTTTATCTTGTGATTTCTTCCATTTGCTTTAGCTACTCTCCATTCAAGGGCAAGTTTCAGAGTCTCTTCTGACACTCATTTTGGTCTTTTCTTCCTTTCTTGTCTTTTTAATGACCTTTTGCTTTCTTCATGGATGATGTTGTTGATATCATCACACAATTCCTCTGGTTTTCGCTCACTGGTGTTCAATGCATGAAATCTATTCTTTAAATCATCTCTAAATTCAGGGGGGATATAATCAAAGTCATACTTTGGCTCTTGTGGACTTGTTTTAATTGTCTTCAGCTTCAGCTTGAGGTTGCATATGAGCTGTTGATGGTCTGTTCCACAGCCAGGTCCTGTTCTTGTTTTGGCTGAAGATATTGAGCTTCTCCATTGCATCTTTCCACAGATGTAGTTGATTTGATTCCTGTGTACACCATCTGGCAAAGTCTACATGTACAGCTATTGTTTATGTTGTTGAAAAAAGGTATTTGCAATGAATAAGTTACTGGTCTTGCAAAATTCTATCATGTGATCTCCAGCATCATTTCTATCACCAAGGCCATATTTTCCAACTACTGGTAATTCTTCTTTGTTTCCAATTTTTGCATTCCAGTCACTAGTAATAATCAATATATCTTGATTACATGTTTGGTTAATTTCAGACTGCAGAAGTTGGTAAATATCTTCAATTTCCTCATCTTTGGCTTTGGTAGTGGTGTGTAAACCTGAATAATAGTAGTATTAACTGGTCTCCCTTATTGTTGTTAGGTGCCATCAAGACATATCCGGCTCATAGTGACCTTATGTACAACAGAACAAAACACTGCCTGGTCCTGTGCCAGGCTCATGTCCCCGCTATACCTGAGCCCATCATTGCAGCCACTGTGTCTTCCTTGTAGCTGTATGGATATTATCGTATCACTGACAGCACTGTACTTCAGGATAGATCTTAAAAGATTCTTAGTGACGATAAATGACACACCATTCCTCTTCAATTTGGCATTCCCTGCCTAGTAGATCATATAGTTTTCTGATTCAAAATGGCCAAAACCAGTCCATTTCAGCTCACTAATCATAGGATATCTATCTTTGTGCATTCCACTTTATTTTTTACAACTTTCAATTTTCCTAGATTCATACCTCATACCTTCCACATTCTGATTATTAATAGATGTTTGCAGCTGTTTCTTCTCATTTTAAGTCATGCCATATCAGTAAATGGAGGTCTCGAAAGCTTTACCCCATCCACATCAAGGTCGACTCTACTTTGAGGAGGTAGCTCTTCCCATATCTTGGGTAGCTCTTAACTCATATCTTGAGTGCTCATCTTCCAGCACTATATTGGACAATATTTCAAGGCTATTCATAAAGTTTTCAAGTACTACATCAGACAGTGTTTCACTGCTATTCATAAGGTTTTCACTGACCAATTCTTTGAGAAGTGTATAGTCCCTTCCTTCTTCCAAGTCTGTCTTAGTCTGGAAGCTCCACTGAAACCTGTCCACCCAGGTGATCCTTCTGGTATTTGAAACACTGGTGGCATACCCTTCAGCCTCATAGCAACATACAAGCCACCAGAGTATGACAAACTGACAGACAAGTGGTGGATACGATATATATGTATATGTATATATTGCATATATGTATATGTATGTATGTATTATGTATATATTTTTAACTCCAAAGTGACTTATACAGATCTAGTATAATATCAACTCTCAGATTCCCAGAAAACATCATGAAACCCAACTAGTGGTGCTAAATATTTTGCTAATAATACTACCACATCTATAACATACTATGACATGAATACACAAACACATATCAAATAAATATGTCTAAACTAGTTACAATGCCTATTTCCATCTGGTTTATAGAAATATAGATGTACAAAGCTATGTTTTTCTTTAAAAGCAGAAGTCTCCACTACGTATTGACAATTATGCCAAGTTTATTTTCCCTTTATCAAACTGATTATTTATTGTCTTGTGGTACTAACTTATTTTGAAGATACAGGAACTAAGCTATTCCTATCATTTTAAGAACACTGCTGTATTATTTTGTGTTTTTGGAGTATATTTGGTGCTTCATAAACATTTTAAATTGAGATGTATGTTATCAAAAAATATATGCTTATTAGATCTCAAAAGTATTGCTGTAATAAAACATTACTGCTCATATCAACAACATTACTGCTCATACCACCTCAACAGTATTGCTGTAACAAAAGCTTATATCAAATATTTTGGACATGCTATTAGGACAGACCGGTTCTTGGAGAAGGACATCATGCTTAGTAAAGTAGAGGATCAGTTGAGGGAAGACACTCAACAAGATGGAATGACACAGTGGCTACAACAATGGGCTCAAGCGTAGCAAGGACTGTGAGGATGATGCACAACCAGGCAGTGTTTTGTTCTCTTGCACACAGGGTCACTGTGGGTCTGAACTAACTTGACAGCACCTGACAATTACAACAATAAAGCCCAATACTGACAGAGACATTGCCCTCGTAATAGACTCGTCTACAATTTACATGATTGTCCTCAAGCTACTGTCAGCAGTTTAAACAGAGAAGAGTTGACTCAACATCAAGGTCGTATACCTTTAACTCTCCTTTAGATCCCTATGGAAGGAGCCCTGGAAGCACAGAGGCTAAATGCTCAACTGGTAAATGAAAAGTCAGTGATTAGAACACATCAGCTGCTCCACAGTAAAAAGGTAAAGCAGTCTGCTTCCATAAAGAGTACAGGCTTGGAAACCCTATATGGCAATTCTACTCTGCCCTATATAGGGTCATTATGCATTGGAACTGATGTGATGGGCTGGTTTTTGGGTTTTAGCTCCCTATGGAAGAGTCCCTCTGGCTCCTGGCAATGGACTGAGCTAAAGGAATGACTATACTCACAGAGCTAAAGGATCTTCAAGCTAGAAAGAATCTCAGAGATTTCCCAACCCAAGGTCAACAAGTATGCAGCAGACATAGCACCACTCCCTGAACCTAAGCCCTTGGCAGAAATTAGTGATCAATTTCAAAACTTCTTCCTCCAATTCTTTTTCAACACATCACATGCAACGGTACAGTACCTATAAATGAGAGTTGGCACATGAATGGAATCCTCGATTCTTCCAACTATCCAAACTCCTCTTTTTTCTGATAAGGTAATAAAAACCCAGGGAGTTTAAGTATTAGACACATTTTCTTACATAAAAGGAATGTTTTTGCCCATGTTGTTGTTGTTATGTGTAGCTGAGTCAATTTCACTGTCACATTGACCCAATGTGACAGAGTAGAAGTGCCCCATATGGGTTTTTTTTTTTTTTTTTTTTTGATATAACCTTCCCGGGAACAGAATGCTTGTCTTTTTCCTGTGAAGCAGCTGGTGGGATCAAACCACCAACCTTTTGGTTAGCATTTGAACTTAATCATTGCACCACCAGAGCTCCTTGCTTTTGCCCACAAGGGGTTTATAACCAAGTTTTAAAGAAGAAAAGATTACCACGCTTGATACATGTATGTAAACTTATTAAGTGTTCATTAATCTGTGTTACCAATGCAGATAAGAAGGGGATGAAGATGAGAGAGAATACTTTATGAAGGAAATGGAGTTTGAGGCTCACTTATTCACTCAACAAAGACAGACAGTGTCTTACTAACTCTCTGGTCAGTCAACCAAGTATTGAGCTTGCCCAGTACTGTGACAGGTAAAATCAATACAGAAAGGAAGGTTCTTCCCTGGGCTGGGGAAGGAGAAAGATTAGAATATATTCTTACTCAAAAAAGAAACAAACCAAACTCATTGCCATCCAGTCAATTCCAATTCATAGAGACCCCTACTGCCTCGGAAACCCAAGGAGGGGTTGCTATGAGTCGGGTCTAGGTCCATGGCACATAACAACAACAGTGGTGTAGTGGATAAGGCATCTGGCTGCTAACCAGAAAGTCAGCAGTTCAAACCCACCAGCCACTCCGTGGAAAGAGGATGGGACGATCTACATTCGTAAAGATTTATAGCCTCGGAAACCCAATAGGTATCGCTATAGGTTGGAATTGACTCGATGGCAATTTTTTTTTTTTTTTTTTTTTTTAGAATACATTCTAATCTCTCTCCCTCCTCAGCCCAGGGAATAACTTTGTTTTGTTCTTTTCTGTACTGATTAGAGCTCCTTATATTCTAACTAAGCTGGACTATATTAAAGAATGAGCATCAGGATTGGAGGAATAATCATTAACAACCTGTGACATGCAGATGACACAACCTTGTCTGCTAAAAGTGAAGAGGACTTGAAGCATTTACTGATGAAGACCAAAAACTACAGTTTTCAGCATGGATTATACCTCAACATAAAAAAACCAAAAATCCTCACAACTGGACCAATAAGCAACATCACGATACATGGAGAAAAGATTGAAGTTGCCAGATTCCGTTTTACTTAGATCCACAGTCAACAACCATAGATGCAGCAGTCAGGAAATCAGATGTCATACTGTGCTGGACAAATCTGCTGCAAAAGACCTCTTTGAAGTCTTAAGGAACAAAGATGTGACTTTGAAGACTAAGGTGAGCCTGATCTAAACCATGGTATTTTCAATTGCCTCATATGCATATGAAAGCTAAATGGTGAATAAGGAAGACTGAAGAAGAATTGATGACTCCCTGATGATAACAACAATTCTCTATAGCTGCAAAAAGTTGGATTTTCACTAATATCCCAAGGTTTTACTTGCCTGGTAGAAAGGAGGTTAGTCAAGTGGGAACTGTCGTAAGTGAAACAGATGTAGGTTAACTGCACTGGTCTCCTAACCTGGCTTCCACCCTTGTCCCTTCAGTCTGTGGTCAAAACAGAAGAGGGAGAGCAGATTAAAATACAACCAGACCTTGTTGTTGTTCTGCATAAAGTCTCGTGAGGAGTCTCATCCCACAGCCGCAGTCGAAGTCCTGACAAGAGCTTATAAGACCCTTTAACTCTACCCCTTTGTAGCCCTCATCTCATCTACTCCTACTTTTCTCTTCTTCATCCACTCCTCGCTGTTTTCCATACAAGTAAGCATGCTCCCACCTCAGGCATCCCCTGGCTGGTCCCTCTGCCTGCAGTACTCACCAAGATATCTGTGTGGCTTGCTCCTTCACCCTTTTTCAGTCTTGAGTCAACTGTCACCTTCTCAGCATGGCCTTCCCCATCTCCCTATTTAAAACCACATCACTTTCTAGCCCTCCTCCTGCTTTATATTACTCCTGAGTACTTAGCACCACATCTTTGGAAGGAAGGTTGGGCAATCTACTTCCATAGTGATACTGCCTTGGAAACCCAAGGAGGGGTCGCTATGAGTAGGGTCCGACTCAACAGCACATAACAACAACAAACAACAACATACTCCCTATTTTATTTTACCCATTTATTCTTACCACCTACTCTCTCCCATGAATTATGTCCCATAAGCACAAGGGATTTTTGTCACTTGGTCACTGCTGTGTGCCCTCGGTCTAGAACAGTTCCTGACCACACAACAGATGTCAATACATTATTCATGGAATGAATAAGTGACATGAGGAATGATTTAAGTGTTGATTACTGCAGGTATATTTGCAGGATAAGGAGTCCCTGAGTGGTGCGAACAGTTAAGCGCTCAGCTACTAACTGAAATGCTTGCAGTTTGAGTCCATCCAGTGGTAGTTCAGAAGAAAGACCTGGTGATCTACTTTGAAAAGATCACAAAAATCCAATCCAAACTCACTGCTGTCGAGTCGGATCCAACTCATAGTGACCCCTCCTTGGGTTTCTGAGGTAGTATAACTATGGAAGTCGATTGGCCAATCTTCCTTCTGAAGAATGGCTGGTGGGTTTGAACTGCCAGCCTTCTGGTTAGTAGTCAAATGCCTTAAGCATGACACACATGGGGTTGCTGTGAGTCAGAGGTGACTTGACGGCAGCTGTTTTTGGTTTTATTATTATTATTTTTTAATGTTTTTTATTTGCAGGTTGAACTGGTTAGAGGCCCAGTAAGGCCAACGTGAGGTTCATCAATGATGAAATATGCACCGCATGTTACTGTGTACAAGGCCCAGGAGTTACCGAGATACACCTAGAAACAGACAGAACAAGAGCATATACCCAATGTGTCAAATCAGTACTGCCCATGTACAGAGCTCCAAGGAGGCTCAGGCTGGGCAAAGGTACCCTAAAAAGGTTAAGGAATTGTCTCTGATTTCAGGCAAAGAAATCTGGATCTATGAATGATGGCTGCTTTAGTTCACCAAAGAAAATGACTTTGAATGAATAAGCTTGTCAGCACTGTTACGTAAATGTCAATGTCCTTTCTTGGAAATCCCTAAGATTGAGATGCCGAGTTCTTCAGATGGCTGGAAAGAAGAGGCTTCACGTAAATGGACTAAGAGTCCCATGAGTGCTTTATCAATATTATACACTAAAAAAAAAAAAAAAAAAAAAAAATCTAAACACTTGGTGTCAAGCTCATAGTAACTCCAAGTATGTCAGAGTAGAATTGTGCTCCACAGGGTTTTCAGTGGCTGGTTTGGGGGAAGTAGATCACCAGGCCTTTCTTCCAAGGCACTTCTGGGTGGACTTGAACCTTCAACCTTTTGATTAGCAACCAAGTGTGTTAACCATTTGTGGTGGTGTCAGCTGCCATCAAGTCAGCTCCCAACTTGTGGCAACCCCACGCACAATGGGATGAAATGCTGCTGGGTACTGCACATCCCCACGGTCAGCTGCAGATCAGACTGTGTGCCCCCACAGGGTTTTCACTGGCTGAAAGACCACCAGGCCTTTCTCCGTAGTCTTGGACCGGAAGTGCCACTGAAACTTGTTCAGTGTCATAGCAACACACAAGCTTCTGCTGACAGGTGGGTGCTGGTTACATGTGAGATGCATTGGCTGGGACATTCTAAATGACAATTATTGGACGAATTCTCAAACTAGAATTCTCTGACACAGAACTCTCACCCAGTAGCTCTGCTTGGACTGAATTTCTAGTCAGACTGCAAAATTCTTCCTCAGAATTTCTGCCTGTTGAATGAATTGCAAACCAGGCACAAAACAATGAATTCCTTTTTATCTCCTCTTTAAAAACTAGATAACACCATGGTGGCTGGTAATGGCCTGGGCAGAGAGTGTCATCAAAATACTGGAGTTACTCTGGAGTCAGCTACAGGCTGGACACTAAGCAGAAGACAAAGAGTCACAACATGAGGGCTCTTATTCCTAAGAGAGTATGAATTTTCTCAGAATCAGGTTATTCAGATTCACCTTAAAATAACATATTGAGTAACTATTATATGTCAGGCACACAACTGTGTATTTCCATATTATATTAATTAACTCTAATAATAAAAGAGGTAATGACTAAGATCCCCATTTTTCACATGAGAAAACAAGACAGATTTCTCTAAGTGGTAGAGACAGAATTCAAGTTCAAGACTCCGAACTCCAGGCTCTGTGCTCACTATCTTATACCAGAGAAGCAGAGACAAAACCTGTAAGAATCATAATAAAAATAATGAAAATTGTCCCTATTGGTATCTTATTAAAGGCCACCATCTTAATATCCAAGATATTATTTACAGGGCTTTGTACAGTTTAATGGAAATTAACAAAGATTGTGCCTAACGAGGAGCTCTGGTGGTGTAGTGCCTAAGGCATCCGTCTGCTAACCAGAAGGCTGGTAGTTCAAATCCACCAGCCACTCCTCAGAAGAGAGACTTGGCAATCTACTTCCATAGAGATAGTGCCTCTGAAACCCAAGGAGGGGTCACTATGAGTCAGAATCAACTAGAACGCAGTGAGTTTGGTTTTTTGTTTGTACCTAACTACTCAATCTTTGAGTAAGAATTTAGTAAATGCTTAGCTCTTCCAAAAACTCAATCTTTGAATAAGAATTTAGTAAATGCTTAGCTCTTCCAAAAACCAAAATCAAACTCACTGACATGAAGTTGATTCCGACTCATAGCAACCCCCTTTGGGTTTCTGAGGTGGTAAGTCTTTACAGAAGTAGATTGCCCCATCTTCCTTCCACAGAGCGGCTGGTGGGTTTGAAATGCCAACCTTCTGGTTAGCAGTCAAATGCCTTAAGCAACCCCATAGAGCACAGTTCTGCTCTTACATGGGGTTGCCATGAGCTGGAATCAATGGCAACCAGTTTGGTTGTTTGGTTTTTTGTCCATGCAAAGAATAATTAACTCTCATAACCAATAAACTGAATTGAGAACCAAAGTAGTTGCCATTGAGTTGATTCTGACTCATGGTGACGCCAAGTGTTACAGAAAAAAACTGCTCCGTAGGGTTTCTGTGGTTATAATGAATCAATGGCAACAAACAACAACTATCTTTATGGAATAGATCACCAGGCCTTTCTTTTGCAGCACTACTGGGTGGGTTCACAGTCAACCTTTAGGTTAGTGATAGAGTGCAAATTATTTGAAAATGACCTTTAATTGTGTTTCTCCTTACTTGCTATATCTTAAAAAATCAAAGGCTTTAAACTGGCCCATAAACATTTTTATCCCTCATTTCAATAACCAAAACCTTTCAAAGTCTCAGGCCTATTGGATTAGAGAATAAGAAATAAACATTTCAATGGCTGGAATCAGAAGATGACATTCTGTCAGGGCAAGTCATACATTCCGTGGTTTCTTCTGCTTTCAGCCCCACATTCTGAATGGTCCAGGATGGGGGCTGTGTGTGACTTCTTTGTGACTTTTCTGATGACAAACAACAACAACAAAAGGCAGATATAAAAATCAACTCTTAATAGCATAGCCTAGTGAGACTTATAGTCCTAGTAAGACTTACATCACTGCTTTAGGTCTACTGGAACTTCACTTCTGGTTAATTATCACTAATAAATTAACTGAAGTCCCTGAATGGTGAAAATAGTTAATGCACTTGGCCGCTAACCCAAAGGTTGATAGTTCAAGTCCACCCAAAGATGCCTAAGAAGAAAGGCATCTGTATGCTGCCAAAAAATCAGTCATTGAAGATCCTGTGGAGCATAGTTCTATTCTGACACATGGGGTCACCATAAGTTGAAATCTACTCTATGGTGACTGGAAAAATTAATTCATAATTATTAATTATACTCCTTCCTGATTAACTGCTGGTCAATGAGCCAGCACAGAGTACACAAATGGAGGTCTGATTTCCACCTGGGCCCAGTACTCTATAGATTAAAAAGAGAAGGACTCTGGGAAGCAGCTGCTGATGGTGGGGATGTCGGGGGTGGTCTTGGTTTGAGACCCCAGACCAAGATCAGGCAGGGACTGACATGAATTGCCTGCTGTCTGGAGGAATTAGTAGCCAGGAAGACTTCAGCTGGACAATGACTGCCTGGTACAGTCAAGATTTCTACAGGGTGGCTTTTCTTTCTAGAGACAAGGGTATCTGCTCAAACATGGGAAATATGCCCACATCAAACTCCTGGGGCTCATCCGCAAAAGTGCCTCTCTGACCCCAAAAGCCACATCCGTAAAATGGGGCAGGTAATTCCTGCTCACCCTTGAGATGTAGTGATGCAACTGGTTACAAAGGCCTCAGGAAACGATTGCTCAAAACCCTTTCCAAGCCTCTAGCCATAGGTACACAGACACCAGTGTGAAACACTTAGGTAACAAGAGCATCTCTGGAGAGGTCCAGAGCAGAGAAGGGGCGATTATTCCACCTCCTCAGGAACTGGGAGGGAGCTACAAACCCAGAGCTATCTCTAATGTCCTTAAGTGATGTAACGATGAACTCTGTACTCTTACCACTGGGCAAACAAGGCCATCTTTTCTATCCGGCTGAAGAGATATCAAGGCACTCTCTGTGGGGTCTGTTACTTCAATGTGGTGGGGCAGGACTGACCCTCCATAGAGATGCTTAGTACTTCTTGGGGGAAGTAGGGTGAAATAGTCAAGACTTACTTCTCTACTTCTTTCCTTTCCTCCCACAAAGGGCTTCTACCAAGGCAATTCCAGGGTGTTATTTATTTACTAGGAACCTGACTTTCCTTGGGAGAAGGTTCTGGAGTATGACAGATATCTGACCCTGAGGATTACATTCACTTTCAAAGGCTTTTTTTCTTGGTGTAGGGGAGGAAGCACAGGGAGAGGGAACAGGCAACATCAAATATTCCCAAAAATGGGAAGCAGCAGCCGGGAAGGAAGGTGGCAGAGGTTAGGAGGGGGGCAGGCCTGTCTCCTGCACGTGCCCTTCCCTCAAACTCAGCTCCTATTTCCAAAGGGGAAAATGGAAACTGCCAAGGATTCCAAGTTCAGAGACAGTGCAGCAACCCTCACCTGCTGAATGCCCCCACCTATGTGAACTCCAAGAGGAAGGCAGTATGGCCCCAACCTCAAACAAATGTACTGCAGAGCCCAATTTCAGACAGAGAACCTTGGCAGAAATTCAGAATCTAAGTACAATGTAACATGTATATGTGAACAATGGTTTTACGCACCTAATCCAGTGACCTGTCAGGAGTGAATCACCTAAAAACAACCCTGGTTCAAAAACAAGCCAAGATTATTTGAAATTTATTTTCAATAAAAGAACAATAGGGAGAGCAAGAAGGCTTAGAAGGAAGGGAGCTGTCTCAGCACACCACCCTGGTGGAAAGGGGGCATCTGACTTCTCTCCGTGCTGGTCCCTGTCCCCTCCACGGGCACTAATTGCTCACTCTTGGATTCAGAAAAGACTCTGGCAGGCTTACAGTGCCCCTGGGTGTGCTCATGCTGGGGAAGGCACTGCCTAGGGTGAGCCACGCAACACCTTGCCTCTCCCAGCCCTGCCTCCTCTGAGCCCAAGGTGCCTCTGCCAGTCCAACCGAGGACTCCAATCCACACTCAAGTTTCTGTGGGTCCACGAGGTTCAGAAGAGAAATGGGGGGGGGGGCAGATAGAGTTTTAAAAAATTAAACTATGTCTGCTTCCAGACGGGAAGAAGGAGAGCCACTCGCTTTCCTTTCCCCCCCTTCCAAGTCCCCTGATCATTTTGCGTAAAGCAGTTCGTGGAACCCCACAACGGGAGTCCCCGAGGAGCTGTGTTCTGTGAACGCAGAGATCCACACGCTTAGGGAGAAGCCCCCGCATGTGATCAAAACCAAGCTGGAGCTGAAGTCCCGGTGCCGCGTGCGCCAACGCCGTGCCCACTTGGTGCGCGCACATCCAGGGCCCAGCCTGGTGCGCGCCCACTGTCGTGCCCACTGTCATGCGCGCCCACCCTCATGCGCACGCGGCCTTGGTGCGGGGCGCGTGTCGCCCACCCGCCAGCGCTCACCTAGCACCACTGCAGCCACTGTGGAGAGCAGCAGCCAGTTGTTCTTGACAAAGCGCCTGCAGTCCCAACCCTTCCTCGCCGGCTTCCCCATGGCTGGAGCCCGGCTCGGAACCGTCTCCGTGGTTCTTGTGAGCAGAGCTCGGCCGGGCGCGGCGGGCTGGGGCCTGGGACCTCAGCAGCTCCACGGCGCGCCCGGGAGGAGGTGCGCGGTGGCCGCCCCCGCTGTCACTGCTGCCGCCGTCCGCCGTCACCACCACTGCCTGGGACAGCGCCTTGCCAGCTGCTCTTGAGCCCCTGCCACCCCTGCTGCTGTGCGTGGGGGCGCCGGCTCCTCCCGCCGCCACCGTAGCGCTCCGCTCCGGGCCAACCAGCGAGCTGGGAGGAGCGGCTGCCTGGAGGCGGGTCGGGGTGGGCGCTAGGGCGCGCGGGTCCGAGAGGTTTCGCCCCGGAGGGCACCAGAGCTGCAGCACTGACTGGGGCAGCCTCTCGAGAACACTGCGATCCGCTTGGCAGTTTCCTGGGGTCTCGCTCCCTTACTTCCACGCCCACCTCCCATGCTAGGTTTTCGCATTAAGGATTTCTGTCTCTCCCTAATCCTCAAAGCGGAGCTGCTGGCTCCCCATGATTTGGATTTCATCCTGCAACATCCCCCACCCCTTCCTCACATCAGCTATTTCCAATCCAGCACCTGGTGCACTTTGAGTTGGGAGAGGCTTAGAGTCAGGGAAACTGAGTTCTGCTCTGAGTCTCCTTTCCTCCACCACAAAGCCTGAAGCTTCGGAGAGGAGGAAAAGAGGGTGCTGGGTGCAGGTTAAGATTTGGTGAACCTTAACACGGGGCCTCCAAGGAGCTCTGGTGGTGTAGTTAGCCGAAAGGTCGGTGGTTTGAACCTAGCAGCCGCTACGCGGGAGGAAGTTTAGGCAGTCTGCTTCCGTAAAGATTACAGGCTAGTCTGTCCTATAGGGTCTTTGTGAGTCTGAATCCACTGTATGACAGTGGGTTTGGTTTTGATCGGCCACACGGGGCCTTTAGTCCCACCTCCCTCTGGTGGGATAGTGCCTAAGGCATTTGACTGCTAACCAGAAGGCTGGCAGTTCAAACCCACCAGCCACTCCTTGGAAGGAAGATTGGGCAGTCTACTTCCCTAGTAATACCACCTTGGAAACCGAAGTAGAGGTCAACTATGAGTTGTATCCGACTCCACGGCAGTGAGTTTGGGTGTTTGTTTGTTTATTTATTATTTATTAATTATGAATAGAAGGAGAAAGGCTCCAGCAGAATTTTTCTGTGGTCCCAGAACTAGGAAGGTTACTCTGTATATAGACATCTCTTACAAGACCTCTTAGAATTTCACTTCTGCGGCCACTGTGAAATTTGGGAAAGTAATGAGGACTGAGAACCAGACCAGGCTGTTCCGCAGAGTAGGTGGGCAAGCCCTTCCCTAAGGCCAAATGCTGTGGTAAGGCAAATAGGGAGAGTTGGGAGAAACCAGGTTAGTGGTGCCAAATTGACTCAGCACTGCTAATTGAATTTTCTCATTCTCCTCCACCATGCTTCTACCCAGTTTTTTCACCCTCGCTTACACAATCTCTCTCCTCCCCTTCACTGCACCACTACACCTGCAGCTGTATGCTGTCTTCTGGTAAGTTTTCCTAAAATTAAATGAGCCCTACGCCTTTTTGCACTGTGGAATCTATTCTCTGTTTGAGTGGGAAAAATATCTCCTCGACTCCATCTTCTAATGACTTACTACCCCACAAAATTAGAGCTTCATTTTGGCTTAAATTAATACAAGTATCCTTGATGAGATTAAGCCTTATTAGTCATCTATACTTTAGTATGAATGAGTTTATCAACTTCTTTCCAGAAAGTAAACTTTGAGAGAAGGAAAGAAGGATAGAGGCATCTCAAGGTTACTAGATGCCTGAGGAAGAATTGATGAACTATCAAAAGGGAGAAGATATCAAGAAAGAGGAGATAAAGATACACATCTCACAGTGAAAAAGCTGGAAAAACCCAAATGTCCACCATGGGAGGACGGATTGGTAAGTATTTTAGGGAGCAGCCATGTAATGGTACATTATGCTGCCAATATAAGGAAGTTTATGATGTTTTTAATAGCATGGTATAGCACATGTAATATTATGAGGGAGAAAAGAAATTAATTTGTATATACAATTTGATTACAACTCTGTGAAACAAGCATACAAAGCAAATCTGAATACTTAGAAAAAAGACTAGAAAGAAATACCAGAATTTTAACAATGGTCTTCTTTGGGTGGTAATACCATGTTCAAACCATTTCGATTTCTATCTTTCTGTGTTTTCCAAAGTGCTTTCCCTAAGCATGCCCATTACACCTGTGGTAGGGCTGTATTTAAGAAAAGAAATAGGCCGTGGAGAAAGAAAAAGTGGAAGAACCTAAGACAGACTTTGCATATATCATAAGTTTTTGAGGTATAATAAGACAATGAATGTGGGTTCCGGTGGTAGATATTTAGGTTTAAAACCCCAACACCACCCCCTAACAGCTGGACGACCTCATTTCTTCCATCTGTAAAACAGGGGAATTAATAATATTTAGGAGACCCTGCTTTGGGGTGGTACAAGGAGCTCTGGTGGCATAGTGCCTAAGGCATTTGACTACTAATCAGAAGGCTGGTGGTTCAAACCCACCAGCCACTCCTCGGAAAGAAGATCGGGCAATCTAAATACCGCAAGCTAAATACACTAAATACACAAGCTTCAGTAGAAATACCGCCTTGGAAACCCAAGGAGGGATCACTATGAGTTGAATTGGCTTGACGGCAGTAACTTTGGTTTTTTGATTTTAGATGGTACAAATAGTTATGGGAGCTCTGGTAGCATAGTGGATAAGGCACTTGACTACTAACCAGAAGGCTGGAGGTTCAAACCCGCCAGCCACTCCTCTGAAGGAAGATGGGGCAATCTACTTCCGTAGTGATACTGCCTCGGAAACCCAAGGAGGGGTCGCTATGAGTCGGGTCCGACTCGACGGCACACAACAACAACAACAACAACAAATAGTTAAGCACTTGGCAGCTAACCAAAGGGTTGGTGCTTAGAATCCACCCAGAGGCACTGCAGAAGAAAGCCCTGACAAACTACTTCCAAAATATCATAGCCATTGTCGGGTTGCCATGAGTTGGAATCAATGGTAACTGTTTTGGTGTTTTGTTTCTTCAAAATAATGTTTAGCTTGTGTGGATGTGATAAGAATTGAGTAAGTTAATGCCTGTAAAAGGCTTAGAATAGTACCTGTCATGTATTGAATTGTTGACCCATAAAATATGTATCTATTTGCCTGGGCCATGATCATCAGTGGTTTGGTCCTTGTGTAATGATGCAATCATCAGTCAAGATGTGATCTGATATAATCAGCCAATCAGTTGTAAGAGGATTAGAGTGGGATGCAACACCCTTACTCAGGTCACAGCCCTGATCTAATGTAAGGAGAGTTTCCCTGGGTTGTGGCCGGCATCACCTTTTATCTCACAAGAACTAAAAGAAGAGGGAAGCCATCAGAGAGAAGGACCTGATTACCACCAAAAAAAAAGAGACCAAAGCATGTCCTTTGGACTCAGGGTCCCTGTGCTGGGAACCTTCTAGACCTAGGGGCACATTGTTGCAAGACAGACACATAGATATTGGAATGGATTGCCAGGCCCATAGATGCTGAAAGGAGACAAGGACCTTCCTCCTAACCTGCGAGGCCATAGAGTCAGGAAGCCTTACCCTAGAGCCTGCACACTGAATTCAGACTTCTATCCTCCTAAACTGAGAAAATAAACTTTTGTTTGTTAAACCATCCTCTTGTGATATTTCTATTATAGCTGCACTAGATAACTACGACAAATGGCTAGGAATTTTTTCCCCTTTTAATCATCAACATCTCCATTCCTCCAGACTCCTCAAATTCCTTAACCCTACCAAAATAAACCTTTGACCAATTCTTACTAGATTACATTTTGCCAGCAAGCTTGTTCTTTTGTTTTGGAACATTTAACTCTGAAGTTTCCTTTATTGTTACTGAGTTCTTGTTGCTTAAATTCTTGACTCATGAACAGTTCTATTAGTTATTAAAGAGAGGAGACTTTGACATTGTCAGACAAGGTTAACCTACCAGGTGACAGCCTAGCCCTATATATTAATTGGGATATAAATGAAAAAAAGTATTCAGAAACAAAAAGTTAGATGCCAGCTTCTGAATATGTCTAGAAATAGTTTGCTGGTTGTGTTTTAGCCATCACAAAACATATACAGTTGGTTTCTTTGTCCTCATGCTGTGGTAACAGGGAGAAAGGAGTTATGGATACCATAGTCTCCTTCAGCATCTCCTTCAGCATCTCTGGCTGAGCCTTCTTTCATGAAGGAAGGATGGTAAGAAGGATGCCGTCAGCATATCAAGGCACCTTTTTTTAGCAATCTCTTAATCTTCCAATCTTGATCTGGATTTAAATTTATGTAGGAATGATAAATCTAACAGTAAAAGACCTGTAATTCATTAAACCTTCATAATAATTTTCCAAGCAACATCTTGTAAAGATGGTTTGGTACAAAGAGTCTTATCTATTATTAAATGTCCTTGAACTCTTGGCTTCAATAGAACTTTGGCCCAAGGGTTTTATTGCTTACTTCTGACACACTGAAGACCAATTCTTTTTCATTTTAGAACATGAAAAATAAAGTTCTCGATATCCTTCATCCAAGCTGTGTGTCCTTCAACAAATCATTTAACCTCACTTACCTCATCTGAAGTTACCATTTGAAGTATTAAATATAAATATAAGTACTGCAGCTATGGGCTCAAGCACAGCAATGATTATGAGAAAGGCCAGGCTGGGCAGTATTTTGTTCTGTTGTACCTAGGGTTGCTATGAGTTGGAACTGACTTGATCACACCTAACAGCAGCAACCACAACAGTCTACCTCTAGAAATTTATACCAAAGAAATATAACAAATGTGAATAATGTGTGATAAACATTATAAATAGTGAGAAACAACTTAAATGTCTAATAAAGTAGATTGGCTAAAGATTGAGTAAATGTGTAATAATATACCAGGCAAGGGAACATAATTGAAGGATTGAAAATCATATTATAGAAAATACTGAGGTATGTGGCAAAATGATAAAACGCACACACAAAAGAATTGTTTTGCAATGGGAAAAGTAAATTTTAAAAGTTTTTTTTTTTTTTTACAATGAGTATGTAGTCATTTATTACTCATACACTTAAAAATATAAAATTTAAAATATGAATGCTATAATTCCAATTAGGGGGGTGTGTGTGGGTGTGTGTGTGTAAGAGGAATATTATGAAAATTATTAATGCCCTGCTTTCTTTTGCCCTTCTGAGTACATACTTTCTCTATTAAGCCTGGGAGATTAGATTTTGTTACAGAAGGAATTTAAAGACAAAAAATGTGCAAACATTCCTCTTCTGCTTGATGTATAGGATTATGTAGCAGGAAAGACCATTGTCTTGGCAAGGAATGTTCCATGTTCCTTTATCTCCCTTTTGGAATATCAAAGGCATAGCCCAAGTAGCTCAGTTCATTGTAACAGGAGGTATCACATAGGGGGATGAAAAGACAGACCTGCCGTTTTTTGGTCCAGGGAATGATGGGAAGAAGGCAGGAAGTGAGGAGAAGAGTTGCTCCTTCTATTTTCTGTCTCTAGACTTTTGGACGGAAAGAAAGTGTGTGTTAAAGAAGAAAGGGTGGCAGCTTGGTCCTCTGCTCCCCATTTAGGGGGCTACTTCCCAGGCTTTCCCTTACCAACCGGGGTACACCCATACAAAGGCAAATGAAGCATGGCAAGTATGGTCAGGTGGAAAGAATAAAAAACACCACATCAGTTGCCGTGGAGTCAATTCCGACTCGTAGCAACCCCATGTGTGCTCCATTGGTTTTCAGTAGCTGATTTTTCAGAGTAGATCACCAGGCCTTTCTTCCAAGACATTTCTGGGTAGATTTGAAATGTCAGCCTTCCAGTTAGCAGCTGAGCATGTAGACTGTTGTACTATCCAGGGTTTCCCAGATAGGGAGACTCTGAGACTTCATTTCCCTAGGACCTTTAGATCCTGGTTGCAGGGATGCTGAGCCAAGAGCCACAGGATGGCCTAGGCATGAGTGAGAGATACACCACAGGGTCCAGGAAGGACCCAGGTGAATTGGAACAATGCAGAGGCTCCCATATTTGTTACTAATGGGAGTCCAGGTGAGTCTGAGGCTGCAGGTATATGCTCCTGGGGTTTAACCCAACCAAGAGAAGGAACAGAAACCACCTGCATAGTCACAGATTGCAACCACAAAGGCCTCTGGGGCAAGCTGAAAAACTTCAATCAATGACACAGAGGACACCCTTGAGACCAGCATCCAAACAAGCCCACACATTGTTATGGGTAAATAATTTTTTGAAGTCTCTTATTTTGCGATACATCTCCTTCATCTTATTTATTTGTCAAAGGGACTGGGTCATTTGTCCTGCAAAATTTCCCACATTCTAGATTTAGCTGATTGCTTCTTCATGGAGGCAATACATTTGTTTCTCTACTTCCAGATGTTGTTATTGTTAGTTGCCATCCAGTCGGCTCTGACGCATGGTGACTCCACGTACAACAGAACAAAACATTGTCCAGACTTGTACCACCTTTGTGGTCACTGGTATGCTCGAGTCCATTGTTGCTGCCACTGTGTATTTTGAATGTCTTCCAACCTAGAAGGCTCATCTTCCAACATTATCTTGGACAGTATTCAGTTGTGATCCATAGAGTTTCACTGGCTAATTTTCAGAAGCTGATTAGTAGGTCTTTCTTCTTTATCTTAGTCCGGAACCTCTGGTGAATGAGTAACTCTGCTGGCATTTAAAACACTCGTGGCATAGCTTCCAGCATGGTAGCAACATGCAAGAAACAATACACATGAAAGACTAATGTTTCTCTACTTGTTTCTTCTTGTTTTCTTCCTTTCTTCTGTCATTGCTTTCTTCCTCTTATTATATGCGGAAGGCAGTCTGGAGAAGACAGAATGTAAATATTGTCTTTTGGCTGAGGAAATGCCATTTGCAAATTGCTGGAAACTTTCAGGAAATGGTGATTTGCTTTGGGGTCAGATTTCCTGTGTTCGGGCACATCATCAGGATGATTCTAGAAGGCAGGCTCCATGTCTTATAGACTGATGATTCCTCAACACCTAGCACAGTTCTTGGAACATATTTTCATGTTTAATGAAACTTTATTGAGCTCATCTAAGGCTGTTAAACATTAATGGTTAGAACTCTTACATACTGATTTCAGATTAAGTGCATGTTGTAAAACCTATAGTTACTGGCAACATTTGAATGAACCTGTTCCGTGCTGCACTGTTATTTATTATTTTTGTTTAGAGTAAAAAGATTATAAGATCATGTATATTTTTTGCATTTTTTCCTTAAAAGATTATCTTCTTTCCAGTCATGAATAGAAAAAGGTGCTAAAAAACCTACAAATGGTGGGAAATCCCCAAGGACTGTCTCATAGGAGGAAAGGGTAGAAAGAAGGCCCTGCTTCTTGTTATGCTGCAGGTTGAGAGTATGACCATAGACAGAGATTCCTAAAAGATGTGTCACTAAGTCCTAATCTTATGGCCACAACCCTTTACAGTTTATGCAAATAGGACTACTCAGAGGAATTAACTATGCTGAATATAGCAGCCCTGATGGTGCAGCGATTAAAATGCTCAGTGACTAACAGAAAGTTGGCACTTCTAACCTACCAGCCGCTCTGTGGGAGAAAGATGTGGCAGTCTGCTTCCATAAAGATTTACCGCCTTTAGGGGACATCAAGCTCAAGTGACATAATACACTACACAAAAACATTGTTCTACATCCTACTTTAGTGAGTAGTGACTGGAGTCTTCAAAGCTTGCAAGCAGCCTTGTAGATGCAACAATGGGTCTCTCCTTGTCCAGAGCAAAGAGGAATGAAGAAAACCAAAGACCTATGGAAACAATTAGTCCAAGGGACTGGTAGACCATGTGATCCTCATCCTATAATGACCACGAGACCAGAAGAACTAGATGGTGCCCAGCTACCACAGCCAACCACTCAGAAAGAGATCAGGGCAGGAGGTCCTGGATAAAGTGGGAGAACAATGTGGAACAAAACTGAAAATCATTAAAAAAAAAAAAAAAAAAAAGGTTTACTGGTCTGATAGAGCCTGGTGAGAACCCCGAGACTATGGCTACTAGTTACCCTTCAGGTCTGGAATTGAATGCCTCCCGTGACTTCCAGCCAAACAATAGACAGGCGTGTGGGGTGAACACTTATATTAGGTAGATATACTCCTTAGAGCAATCAATCTTGGGAGAACACAAGGGCAGTGTTTGCACAGGGAGATAGCTTGTGGGGCAGCATAGGAAAGGACATAGGGAAGAGATAACTACAGGGAGGAAGTGGGAAGAGAGCTATTACATTGTGGGGAACTGCAGTCAATGTCATGAAACAAAATGTGTATGAACTGCTATTTGGAAAATGAATTTTCCCTGTAAACTTTATTCAAATCACAATAAAAATTTAAAAAATAATAATAATAAAAAAGATTTACATCCTTGAAAGCCCTATGAGGCAGTTCTACTCTGTCCTATAGGGTCACTATCAACTCAATGGCAGCATTGTTATTTTTTTAGCTACAGGTGACAGGTTTGTGTTTTGCTTAAACACTGTTTCTAGGTTTCTACACGCTCTCCTATGCATCCATCTCTCTCTCATCAGTTTTAAATTCAAATGTGAAGTTGAGGCTCAACCATGGCTCCCCAACTCCCATCTCTTGTATACAATCTTCACAATTCTTTGTCTTATCTCTCAGCCATCTGTAAATTATTTATAAGATTGTCTTTGAACTCATTTCCTGTTTCTTAAATGAATATATTTTAGAAGAAACTTCATATCACTATGACCAATTGAAAAATCAGTATCATTTGCCAAGACTGGTAAAAATTAAAAATAGTGATAACAAAATAATTTAACTATATGCTACAGACACCATGGCCTATCGAGGACTCTGAGCCCCTGGCCTCCTCTCTTTGTTAAATTAAGCAAAAAGTGAGCTGTTATCCTTGATAGAATCAAAGGACTAAAAGAGAATTGAAAAGGACTCATTTCTTAGTTATGTGGGATCTCACATACCACCTGTGATACGTGTGTCACCCCAGGATACACTGGGTTGGATCAGTGCCAAGGTGTTTTTCACACAGTATCTGTGGTGTCCTAAATATTTTTATTCCCCCAAGTATTTTCTTATTTCCTTCTTCAGGGCTCTGTGCAAACTGTGTTTGACTAACACCTTACATACCAATGACCAACCCCATTCTTAGTGCTGAGACTCACTATGAAAAAACATGGGGATTTTATATAAGAAATAGAAAAAGAGAGAAAAAAACTTTGAAAAGCAGAAAGTGATTGGGAGATGCTGACTCAGGCAAAAGTCTTCCTGCTTCCTTGACTTGAATATTTTTTTAAATCTATTTTCTTGAACATTTTCCTTTTATTTCCTTGTACTTCTTACGAGGTTTACTTGCATTAAAATGAGAATATTCTCCTAAAAAGGCAGATGGCTTTTAAGAGGATTAAGAGGTCATCAATCATTCACATCCTAGTATAAATTAATTCAGTCACAAAAGCAAAACCAAACCAAACTCATTGCCATCAAGTCAGTTCCAACTCATAGTGACCCCCTTTGGATTTCTGAGGTGGTAAATCTTTATTGAAGTAGATCACCCAGTCTTCTTTCCACAGAGTGGCTGGTGTATTTGAACTGCCAATCTGGTTAGCAGTCAAATGCTTTAGGCACTATGCCACCAGAACACCTTAATCCAATCACCTTGTTTCCCGTTTTGGTTCTCTTGTTTCCTGTTTTGGTTCCATTCTAAGGAGCTCTGGTGGCATAGTGCCTAAGGCACTTGACTGCTAACCAGAAGGCTAGTGGTTCAAATCTACCAGCTGCTCCTCAGAAGGAAGTTTGGGCAATCTACTTCTGTAGTGATACCACCT
>NW_006921592.1:29598629-29619699 GCF_000298275.1 Orycteropus afer afer
TTTTTTTTTTTTTTTACAATGAGTATGTAGTCATTTATTACTCATACACTTAAAAATATAAAATTTAAAATATGAATGCTATAATTCCAATTAGGGGGGTGTGTGTGGGTGTGTGTGTGTAAGAGGAATATTATGAAAATTATTAATGCCCTGCTTTCTTTTGCCCTTCTGAGTACATACTTTCTCTATTAAGCCTGGGAGATTAGATTTTGTTACAGAAGGAATTTAAAGACAAAAAATGTGCAAACATTCCTCTTCTGCTTGATGTATAGGATTATGTAGCAGGAAAGACCATTGTCTTGGCAAGGAATGTTCCATGTTCCTTTATCTCCCTTTTGGAATATCAAAGGCATAGCCCAAGTAGCTCAGTTCATTGTAACAGGAGGTATCACATAGGGGGATGAAAAGACAGACCTGCCGTTTTTTGGTCCAGGGAATGATGGGAAGAAGGCAGGAAGTGAGGAGAAGAGTTGCTCCTTCTATTTTCTGTCTCTAGACTTTTGGACGGAAAGAAAGTGTGTGTTAAAGAAGAAAGGGTGGCAGCTTGGTCCTCTGCTCCCCATTTAGGGGGCTACTTCCCAGGCTTTCCCTTACCAACCGGGGTACACCCATACAAAGGCAAATGAAGCATGGCAAGTATGGTCAGGTGGAAAGAATAAAAAACACCACATCAGTTGCCGTGGAGTCAATTCCGACTCGTAGCAACCCCATGTGTGCTCCATTGGTTTTCAGTAGCTGATTTTTCAGAGTAGATCACCAGGCCTTTCTTCCAAGACATTTCTGGGTAGATTTGAAATGTCAGCCTTCCAGTTAGCAGCTGAGCATGTAGACTGTTGTACTATCCAGGGTTTCCCAGATAGGGAGACTCTGAGACTTCATTTCCCTAGGACCTTTAGATCCTGGTTGCAGGGATGCTGAGCCAAGAGCCACAGGATGGCCTAGGCATGAGTGAGAGATAC
Source organism: Orycteropus afer afer (assembly GCF_000298275.1). Classification (NCBI taxonomy): domain Eukaryota; kingdom Metazoa; phylum Chordata; class Mammalia; order Tubulidentata; family Orycteropodidae; genus Orycteropus; species Orycteropus afer. The sequence continues at coordinate 29,599,589 of NW_006921592.1, forward strand.
ACCACAGGGTCCAGGAAGGACCCAGGTGAATTGGAACAATGCAGAGGCTCCCATATTTGTTACTAATGGGAGTCCAGGTGAGTCTGAGGCTGCAGGTATATGCTCCTGGGGTTTAACCCAACCAAGAGAAGGAACAGAAACCACCTGCATAGTCACAGATTGCAACCACAAAGGCCTCTGGGGCAAGCTGAAAAACTTCAATCAATGACACAGAGGACACCCTTGAGACCAGCATCCAAACAAGCCCACACATTGTTATGGGTAAATAATTTTTTGAAGTCTCTTATTTTGCGATACATCTCCTTCATCTTATTTATTTGTCAAAGGGACTGGGTCATTTGTCCTGCAAAATTTCCCACATTCTAGATTTAGCTGATTGCTTCTTCATGGAGGCAATACATTTGTTTCTCTACTTCCAGATGTTGTTATTGTTAGTTGCCATCCAGTCGGCTCTGACGCATGGTGACTCCACGTACAACAGAACAAAACATTGTCCAGACTTGTACCACCTTTGTGGTCACTGGTATGCTCGAGTCCATTGTTGCTGCCACTGTGTATTTTGAATGTCTTCCAACCTAGAAGGCTCATCTTCCAACATTATCTTGGACAGTATTCAGTTGTGATCCATAGAGTTTCACTGGCTAATTTTCAGAAGCTGATTAGTAGGTCTTTCTTCTTTATCTTAGTCCGGAACCTCTGGTGAATGAGTAACTCTGCTGGCATTTAAAACACTCGTGGCATAGCTTCCAGCATGGTAGCAACATGCAAGAAACAATACACATGAAAGACTAATGTTTCTCTACTTGTTTCTTCTTGTTTTCTTCCTTTCTTCTGTCATTGCTTTCTTCCTCTTATTATATGCGGAAGGCAGTCTGGAGAAGACAGAATGTAAATATTGTCTTTTGGCTGAGGAAATGCCATTTGCAAATTGCTGGAAACTTTCAGGAAATGGTGATTTGCTTTGGGGTCAGATTTCCTGTGTTCGGGCACATCATCAGGATGATTCTAGAAGGCAGGCTCCATGTCTTATAGACTGATGATTCCTCAACACCTAGCACAGTTCTTGGAACATATTTTCATGTTTAATGAAACTTTATTGAGCTCATCTAAGGCTGTTAAACATTAATGGTTAGAACTCTTACATACTGATTTCAGATTAAGTGCATGTTGTAAAACCTATAGTTACTGGCAACATTTGAATGAACCTGTTCCGTGCTGCACTGTTATTTATTATTTTTGTTTAGAGTAAAAAGATTATAAGATCATGTATATTTTTTGCATTTTTTCCTTAAAAGATTATCTTCTTTCCAGTCATGAATAGAAAAAGGTGCTAAAAAACCTACAAATGGTGGGAAATCCCCAAGGACTGTCTCATAGGAGGAAAGGGTAGAAAGAAGGCCCTGCTTCTTGTTATGCTGCAGGTTGAGAGTATGACCATAGACAGAGATTCCTAAAAGATGTGTCACTAAGTCCTAATCTTATGGCCACAACCCTTTACAGTTTATGCAAATAGGACTACTCAGAGGAATTAACTATGCTGAATATAGCAGCCCTGATGGTGCAGCGATTAAAATGCTCAGTGACTAACAGAAAGTTGGCACTTCTAACCTACCAGCCGCTCTGTGGGAGAAAGATGTGGCAGTCTGCTTCCATAAAGATTTACCGCCTTTAGGGGACATCAAGCTCAAGTGACATAATACACTACACAAAAACATTGTTCTACATCCTACTTTAGTGAGTAGTGACTGGAGTCTTCAAAGCTTGCAAGCAGCCTTGTAGATGCAACAATGGGTCTCTCCTTGTCCAGAGCAAAGAGGAATGAAGAAAACCAAAGACCTATGGAAACAATTAGTCCAAGGGACTGGTAGACCATGTGATCCTCATCCTATAATGACCACGAGACCAGAAGAACTAGATGGTGCCCAGCTACCACAGCCAACCACTCAGAAAGAGATCAGGGCAGGAGGTCCTGGATAGAGTGGGAGTACAATTTGGAGCAAAACTTAAAATCATTAAAAAAAAAAAAAAAGACCAGGTTTACTGGTCTGATAGAGCCTGGTGAGAACCCCGAGACTATGGCTACTAGTTACCCTTCAGGTCTGGAATTGAATGCCTCCCGTGACTTCCAGCCAAACAATAGACAGGCGTGTGGGGTGAACACTTATATTAGGTAGATATACTCCTTAGAGCAATCAATCTTGGGAGAACACAAGGGCAGTGTTTGCACAGGGAGATAGCTTGTGGGGCAGCATAGGAAAGGACATAGGGAAGAGATAACTACAGGGAGGAAGTGGGAAGAGAGCTATTACATTGTGGGGAACTGCAGTCAATGTCATGAAACAAAATGTGTATGAACTGCTATTTGGAAAATGAATTTTCCCTGTAAACTTTATTCAAATCACAATAAAAATTTAAAAAATAATAATAATAAAAAAGATTTACATCCTTGAAAGCCCTATGAGGCAGTTCTACTCTGTCCTATAGGGTCACTATCAACTCAATGGCAGCATTGTTATTTTTTTAGCTACAGGTGACAGGTTTGTGTTTTGCTTAAACACTGTTTCTAGGTTTCTACACGCTCTCCTATGCATCCATCTCTCTCTCATCAGTTTTAAATTCAAATGTGAAGTTGAGGCTCAACCATGGCTCCCCAACTCCCATCTCTTGTATACAATCTTCACAATTCTTTGTCTTATCTCTCAGCCATCTGTAAATTATTTATAAGATTGTCTTTGAACTCATTTCCTGTTTCTTAAATGAATATATTTTAGAAGAAACTTCATATCACTATGACCAATTGAAAAATCAGTATCATTTGCCAAGACTGGTAAAAATTAAAAATAGTGATAACAAAATAATTTAACTATATGCTACAGACACCATGGCCTATCGAGGACTCTGAGCCCCTGGCCTCCTCTCTTTGTTAAATTAAGCAAAAAGTGAGCTGTTATCCTTGATAGAATCAAAGGACTAAAAGAGAATTGAAAAGGACTCATTTCTTAGTTATGTGGGATCTCACATACCACCTGTGATACGTGTGTCACCCCAGGATACACTGGGTTGGATCAGTGCCAAGGTGTTTTTCACACAGTATCTGTGGTGTCCTAAATATTTTTATTCCCCCAAGTATTTTCTTATTTCCTTCTTCAGGGCTCTGTGCAAACTGTGTTTGACTAACACCTTACATACCAATGACCAACCCCATTCTTAGTGCTGAGACTCACTATGAAAAAACATGGGGATTTTATATAAGAAATAGAAAAAGAGAGAAAAAAACTTTGAAAAGCAGAAAGTGATTGGGAGATGCTGACTCAGGCAAAAGTCTTCCTGCTTCCTTGACTTGAATATTTTTTTAAATCTATTTTCTTGAACATTTTCCTTTTATTTCCTTGTACTTCTTACGAGGTTTACTTGCATTAAAATGAGAATATTCTCCTAAAAAGGCAGATGGCTTTTAAGAGGATTAAGAGGTCATCAATCATTCACATCCTAGTATAAATTAATTCAGTCACAAAAGCAAAACCAAACCAAACTCATTGCCATCAAGTCAGTTCCAACTCATAGTGACCCCCTTTGGATTTCTGAGGTGGTAAATCTTTATTGAAGTAGATCACCCAGTCTTCTTTCCACAGAGTGGCTGGTGTATTTGAACTGCCAATCTGGTTAGCAGTCAAATGCTTTAGGCACTATGCCACCAGAACACCTTAATCCAATCACCTTGTTTCCCGTTTTGGTTCTCTTGTTTCCTGTTTTGGTTCCATTCTAAGGAGCTCTGGTGGCATAGTGCCTAAGGCACTTGACTGCTAACCAGAAGGCTAGTGGTTCAAATCTACCAGCTGCTCCTCAGAAGGAAGTTTGGGCAATCTACTTCTGTAGTGATACCACCTCGGAAACCCAAGGAGGGGTCACTATGAGTCAGGTCTGACTCGATGACATATAACAACAACAACAACAACAGTTCCATTCTAACAGAAATATACCACAAATGGGTGACTTTAACAAATGGGAGTTTATTCTCACAGTTTTGGAGGCTAGAAGTCCAAGTTCAAAGTGCCAGGCTCTAGGGGCTGGGTAAAAGCCCTTGACCTTGGGCTTTAGCTCTGCCTCTTGCTCCTGGCCCACTGAAGCTGGAGGATTTTCTTAACTCAAGCAGCACCTGGCTCCTGATGCTGGCAAGCCTAAGGTTGGCAAGTAAAAAGGCACAGTCCCAAGTTTATCAAACAACATGGCAGGCTACTAATTCAAGTCTAGAAAAAGTCCCAAGATCAGCAGGGCATGGCAGGCTGCTGACTAAAGACTCAGCTACACACAGGGTCCAAGTGTGCCAAAAAGCTAGAGGCCTTCCCCATAGCTTCTCCTTATATACTGGACGCAGACCACATCCCTAAGGCAGCTACTCAGCCGCTCATGGCAGATTCCACCATGGAGTTGATTGCCAGTCTTATCATGGGGAATGACTACAACCAGCTGCCTGGCCACCCAAAACCAGGCCCTGCCAAGTTGACACATAACCTTAACTACCACAATTCCAGCCCTTGTCAACTTGGCATCCTTCACTTGGTGGCTCCAGTCCCCTAGTTTATCTGAGTGGCAGCCTCTTGGGCACTGCAGCACTACCTCCTCACTGTTGGACTGTGGCTATGGTCCCATCCCATTGGTCCACTGAACGAGCAGCCCCTCACTCCAGAATCAAGTTGGTGAAGGTCTGACTCTTTGAAACCTAAGGAGCTGTGGTGGTTTCACCCCTAAAAGCCATTATCCTACCCTTTGAGGCTGAGGCAGCTCTACTTCCTGTTTCCTTGGTCTCTCTGCTTCTGCCAATTAATGTTCGAAAAGCAACCCACTCCACCAGGATTCCACCTACTCAGTAGCATCCAACTTTCTCCTCCGTGGGCTGCTAAGCCTGTTGCTGTCTAACACCAGTCTCCTGGCTCTGCTGCTGCTGTCTCTTTGCCGGGGTCTCAGCGCAGGGATCTTGGGTTAAGGATGTACTCCACTCCTGTTTCCACATTTTAGGTATCTGTTAGACCAGCACCCCACTTTCTCAGTACTAAATTCTGTTTTGGTTCTCTAATGCTGCCCTAACAGAAATATACCACAAATGGGTGGATTTAACACACAGGATTTATTCTCTTACAGTTTGAGAGACTAGAAGTCTGAGTTCAAAGGGCCAGGTTCTAGGGGCTGGGTGAAAGCCTCAACCTTGGGCTTCAGCTCTGCCTCTTGCTCCCGGCTTACTGAAGCTGGAGGCTTTTCTTAATGCAGTCAGCTCTTGGCTGCTGAGTCTGGCAAGCCTAAGGTCAATAAGTAAAAAGGCGCAGTCCCAAGATTATCAAACAACATGGCAGCCCACTAGTTTAAGTCCAGAAAACGTCCCAAGATCAGCAGGGCATGGCAGGCTGCTGAATGAAGACTCAGCTACACACAGGGTCCAAGTGTGCCAAAAAGCTAGAGGCCTTCCCCATAGCTTCTCCTTATATACTAGAAGCAGACCACATCCCTAAGGCAGCTACTCAGCTGCTCGGGCAGATTCCACCATGGAGCTGATTGCCAGTCTCATCATGGGGAATGACTATAATCAGCTGCCCAGCCACTTAAAACCAGGCCCAGCCAAGTTGATGCATAACCTCAAGTACCACATTTCCTAAATACCTAACACAAACTATGTAGAGGGAAAAGGAATGTAACAGTTTTGATGAGTGGTATATTTTGGGTGGGGAACTGGGAAGCATAAGAGCAGAGAGGGTTGGTTGAAAGGGCTGTTCTTGTTGTTAAGTGCCATTGAATAGCCTCCCACTCATAGTGACCCCATATACAACAGAATGAAACATTGCCTGGTCCTGTGCCATCCTGACAATCTTTGCTACACTTGAGCCCATCGTTGCAGCCACCGTGTCAATCCATCTTGTTGACGGTCCTCCTCTTTTTCATTGACCCTCTACTTTTCAAAAAACCAAACTCACTGCTGTCGAGTTGGGTCTAACTCATAGCAGCCCCTCCTTGGATGGTTTTCTGAGGCTGTATCACTATGGAAGTAGATTACCCAACCTTCCTTCTGAGAAGTGGCTGGTGGGTTTAAACCTCCAGCCTTCCAGTTAGCAGTCAAATGCCTTAGGCACTACACCACCAGAGCTCACCAAGCATAATATCCTTCTCCAGGGACTGGTCCCTTCTGACAACTGACCAAATTATATGAGACAAAGTGTGGCCATGTTTGCTTCTCAGGAGCATTCTAGCTGTACTTCTTCCAGGACAGATTGATTCATGCTTTTAGTAGTCTGTGGTATATTCAATATTCTTCACCAACACCATAAATCAAATATCTCAATTCTTCTTTGGCCTCTCTTATTCATTGTCTAGCTTTCACATGTATGAGCCCATTAAAATTACCATGGCTTGAGTCAGGTGCATATTAGTCTTCAAAGTGACATCTTTGCTCTTTAACACTTTAAAGAAGTCTTTTTGCAGCAGATTTGCCCAGTGGAATAAATTGTGTGATTCCTTGACTGCTGTTTCCATGGGCATTGATTAGAGAAATGGAAAAGAGCAATAGGAAGTAAGAACATCTCAGAAAAGTTTAACAAAGTTTAGTATTTTCTCTCTTTCTTTTTTTTTTTTTTTTTCCTTCTCACTTTATGACCCTAGTTCTTGTTTTAGAGAAACAGAAGTCAGGTTAGTTTTTTTTTTTTTTTTAAAGTTACAGTTCAGTTATTTCCTAGATGAAGTGAACTTTTATAGGCTGGAACTCTCCCCACCATTAGTCAAATTACTTCTAAGGAAAAATATGTTCTGTGTTCGTGACAACTAACATATTTACTGAGTTCTGTGAACGCAGTATTTGGAAACCTAAGAACTGTCTGTACAAGGCTGCACACAATGGGTAATTAAGGATGCTATTATTTCCGTCTGCCTTTACACATCTCTAGTGGGACAGAAAATGCGCTACTGATTATTAGTACAGACATGCACTTCCCCAAGAGAATAGTTTAATTTTACACAAAGTGTTCCTGTGCCCTTTAGATCCTTTATTAGGTTTCCCATTGTACTAAGTGCAATGAGTCTATTGAGGACTTCCAGGAAGTGTCGAAGCCAGTGTTTTTCAAACTGTATGTGGTGAATGACCACACTTAATTAATTATTTATTTTTAATCTCCAATCTGTGGCAGACTTATCCTAGCATGCAATTTATGCCACAGGTGCCTCACCATGGAAATGTGACCACACTCAAACTGGCCTATGCCCTCAATAAGACAATCCCTCCCATCTTGAGCTTGGATGCTGTGGCAGTGCCAAATTGCTGTAAGAGTCACTCCCAATTTCTGGGTGTACCTCACTGCAGACTGGTAAAAAAAAAAAAAGAGTGCTGTCCATATGTGGTAGTTAAGTTTGTGTGTCAGCTTGGCTGGGCCTGGTTGAGTGGCTGGGCAGCTGGATGTAGTTATTCCCCATGGTGAGACTGGTAATTACCTCCATGGTGGAATCTCCTGGAGCAGCTGAGTAGCTGCCTTAGGGATGTGGTCCGCTTCCTGTTTATAAGAAGCAGCTTTGAGAATAGTCTCTAGCTTTTTGGCATATTTGAATCCTGCGTGTAGCCAAGTCATTATTCAGCAGACTGCCATGCCCTGACGATCTTGGGACTTTTTCTGGACTTGAATTAGTGGCCTGCTGTGTTGTTTGGTGATATCGGACTATGCCTTTTCACTTGCTGACCTTGGGTTTGTCAGCCTCAGCAGCCAGTAACTGCCTGAGTGAAGAAAAGCCTCTAGCATCAGTGGGCCTTCCAAAGTGGGAGGGATCCATGCCATAACCTCCAAAAACCCATAAAACAAAACCTGTTTCTTCTGAGTTGATTCAGCTTCATAGTAACCTTATAGGATGGAGTAGAACTGCCCTATAGGGTTTCAAAGGCTGCGGTGGGTTCAAACCACCAACTTTTTGGTTAGTGGGCAGGCACTTTAACTATTGTGCTACCAGGGCTCCTTTCCTATAACATAGAAGGTTAAAATTGCTTTACTGATTTTAATACCAATTTGAGAGCATTTTACTTCTTCTGAAAGGCTCTGTGAGAGGACTTGGTTCTTAAAATGTCATTAAGTAGAGAAGATATCACCTGTGCAAGAGTTACAGATGATTTGTATTAAAGAGAGAAACATCATGGGAATTTATCCATTTCTCTTTAGTAGATAAGGCTGCCATATAAATAAACACAAAAGAGAATGAAGTCCAATCTGATACGAACTCAGTTATGCTTGAGCTTTCACAACATCAGCACAGCACTGTCTATTGTTAAAGTCAGTTTTCTTGATTTGTGAGGTTCAATGTCAATGAAGACATCACAGAAAAAGAGTAATGGATTCGTGTTTGAGACTTGTCAGAGAATTCCTCATTTAGTAACATAAGATAGGACATCTCCATTTCCCAGAGAGGAAGTCAGAGTGGTTTTAGTAGTTCCTAAAGAAATTCTTAATTCTCTGTGGATAGGAACAAAATACTCCCTCAGCTGTCTCCAAACAGGCTCATTTCAGCATCAAAGAATTAAGAATCTTCTTTAAGAACCTAATATACAACCAAGGAATAATTGGGCTCATTTGGGGGTGGAGCTTTTCCAGACTGCTTTCATTGTTAAAACACTGCAGATTCAAAATGCTTTGTCAGACTAGAAAGAAGGAACTAGGATAAATCCTCATAGCTTGCAGATATGTAAAGGACAACGTGGAAAAGTCTTTCTTTGCTTCTTTCCTTTCCCTCTTTGCCCATTGGGCAAATTTATTTTTCTTTTGACCCTTCTATTGCTGGTCCTTTAAGCTCCTCTTGATATCGCTTTTTCTACTTTCTGTTTTGTGAGATATTGACAGTGCATTTCCTAAGAGCTCCTGATTTTCCAATCTGAGAAAAAGAATGGTGCTGTTTCAGCACTACCCAGAATGTCCAGCTATGTTGTTTTAAGTATTTATGCCTTCAACTTCTTCACTGGACAGTGTAGACCAAAGAAAGTGGCTGGGGTCTTCAGCGACATGATGGCAGCCCAATATGATCGCTATGCTGTTTTTCTTGGTTGCTGTTAACTTGATTCCAACTCATGGAGACCCCATGTGTTGCAGAGTAGAACCTCCCCATAGGGTTTTCAAGGCTGTGAACTTTTAGAAGCACATTACTAGGCTTGTCTTCTGAGGTGTCTTTGGCTGGGTTTGAACCACCAACCTTCCTGAGTAGTCAAGCGCTTCACTTTTTGTGCCACCCAGGGACTCTAATGGTTGTATGGTAACCCTTTATGCTTGTGTAGAAGTTACAGTTCGTGCAGAGTTCATTCTCTGCAGTTTCTCCTTTTTATAACAGCTCTGAAACTGGGACTTTCAATTTCATTTTCCAGTTGAAGGTAAAGTAATGGGCCCAATATAGGGGAGATCTTTCTCCTCTTAGGAATTGTCTTCTTTCTCCATCTACCTGGATACCCCCACGAGTGTCTGTGCTCCTCTATGGCAGCCTGAGAGTCCCCGTTGCTCACTGGCCATAACTAACCCATCAAATTACCTTCTCTATGGCCATAGTTGAGTAGTCTAGAGATGTGTACCTGACTTGAACCAGGTTCGTCAGGGTCTGTCTTTAGGATTTTTAGACTGGAACTGAGAAAGTTAGCCCATCTTCAGTAGCAGACACTTTTAGAGTTTATTGTTTCACTGAGCCAGCTGTATTCAAGGTCATCTATCTTAGTCAAAGTCATCAAACTGTCTTAGTTTCTCAGTACTGCTGTGACTAAAATACCACAATTATTTCTTTAGCAAACAGAAATTTATTTTCTCACAATTCAGGAGCCTAGAAGTCTGAATTCAGAGCATCAGCTCTAGGGGAAGACTTTCTTCCTGTCAGCTCTGGGGGGAAATTCTTGTCTCAGCTTCTCTAACCTCAGAGTTACTCGGTTCCTTGGAGATCTCCCTGTGGCATCTATCTTTCCCCTATTTGTACTTGCTTACTTCTATGTCTAATCTGCATTTTATACTAAAAAGTGTTTGTTTTAAGACACACTATACACCAATATGGCCTCATTAACATAACAAAGAAAACTCTATTCCCAAATGGTGTGACTCCACAGGTATTGCTGTTAGGTGACATTGAGTTGGCTGCTACTCATAGTGACCATATGTTCATATGTATGAAACACTGCCTGGTCCTGTGTCATCCTCACAATCCTTGCTATACTTGAGCCCATCATTGCAGCCACTGTGTCAATCCATCTCATTGAGGGCCAATGAAAACCTTATGAATAGCAATGAAACTCCACAGGTATAAAGGTTAGGATTCCAACACAATCCATGACAGTCAGCTATATATAATCCTGTGGTCATATCCCGTGGTCATTTCTCAGGCTCATTTTTCTACCATCTCTCAGCAGCATCCAGCATGGCTGATAACTTCCTCCTCCTTCTCCAAACACTTTCACCAGGCGGCTCTGGGACACCACTGCCTCTTGGCTTTCCTTCTACCTTGCTGGCTATTCTTTCTTAGCCTCTTTTGAAGATTTGCTCCATATCCCCAAGCTCTACATGTTGGAAGGCCCTGGGCTCAGTCCTCTCTATTTTCTCTCAACACACATTCCCTAAGCAATCTCATTTAGGCATGGCAATTAGTGCCATCTTTATACTAACAACTCTAGGCTCTTTCTGCTAAAAGTGGTCTACATCCTTTCTTTCCTCCTTGTCCTTCCATCTTGTTCTTTGAGATAGCAGCCACATAAAGTCTATTAGTAATCTCTTCATCAATAAGTGTGTAGTTGTGTACAGAAGAGTGTGGTGACACCTTTTAAATGAACTCAGGGTAACTCAGTGCCACAATATGACAGGGAATCTCATACAAGCTGTGAATTAAATATAAATCATTCCAAACTCAGCAATTTATGGGCTTATCCATGTGAGAGAATCATTGCTTTAGAATATGTCACAAAGACAAGTTTAAGGCTCATCATGAGTAGGCATTTTTATATTTCTATTTTAGAATGAAAAATGGATTATTATTCTGGACCTAAATTCTGTTTTGCACTGTATGTTCAGGACTCTGAAAAAAAGATATAAATTACCTAGTGAAATGGAAAAATACTAAATTCTTGTCAATTCTTGATAGTTTGAAAGAAGTGAATGGCATAAAAATAGGAAGAGCTATGATAAAAATTAAAAAAAAATAAAATAAGGAAAATCTAGAATTAATGACTCATGCATGTTCAATTCCAGATAATATGATGAACTTAAAGTTTCTTCAAATTTGGGAGATCTGATGGGCAGCCACTTCAGGGTACCAGTGAGTGAATATTTTATTTCCAAACATATATCCTTCCTTGAATAATTCCATTCAATATTGTAATCATGGGAGAAGTAACTTAATTGGCCCAACATGAGATGCATCTCCCCCAATGATCAAAGGAGGGCAGGATACCTTGCTTGTAATAAGGGAAGATTAGTTTTCCCAAACAGAAATGAAGATGCATTTACCAAAATAAGAAGAGATGAATGTGCATAGGAAGAAATAACAGGTATCACTACTGTCCCCTAAATTTGCTTCTTCACTTTCTTCCCATCATTATCGCAACATGTTTGGGAAACCCTGAGGTATGGCTCTTGGACTTGGATTTGGTCTCTAGCTCTCTAAAGCCTCTCCCTAAAACTTCTTCTTATTTCAGATGATAAGCATCTATGGTGCAAACTTGGGGCTGTCCATGGTTCTAATTCAAAGTGAAACCTTTCTAACTGCCCCTCAAAGACTTTCTTCTGGTAAATAACCCAAATTAGAGTATATCTTGGTTAAACAGCAAGGTTCTAAAGGCAGACACTGAAGCAGTCACTGATACTGGGTGATAGGATGAAAGCAAGGAGTCTTGGACCAGGAATTAGGAGATGTACATCTGTGTTTTGTCTGTATTTACTGAGCCTTCTTCAGTTAACAGCACCATACTTTTCTTCTGGGCAACCTATATGATCCTACATTGGTCTATGTGGTTCAGGTAGAGTTGACTTTGCCTCTTACTCCCTCTACCCCTTGTTATTATAGTGAGGAATTATAGTTCTGTACAAGATTCCAAACTGGGCTGGCAAAAGTTAATGAGAATCAGCCCTGGAATTTTGGCTGAAACTATTTTTTAAAAAGTCTATTTCAACTGAGACTAATACACTTGTAGAATTTTATCTTAGACCTGCTTGAGAAGAAGCCTGATGAGAATGAATGAAATGTGCAGGAAATCAGATATGAGAAATGGAAAGTGACATCATCATTCTTTAAGTGTCTGGATCAAGTAAGGCTTAAAATTCATCCCTAAATGTTTCTGTTTTATGAACCAATAAATGATTTTTTTTCCTCCTCCTCTTCTTTTCCTCCCTTTCTTTCTCTTTCTTCTTCTCATTGTCCTCCTCTTCTTTCTTCTCCTCCTCCTCTTTCATCTTTTTTAAGTCATTATAAATTTGATTTTTATTCCTTGAAACAGCCACAATTGTAACAAAAGACATCTAGATTAAGGCCTTTTATGGGCTGAATTTTGTCCTCCCCAAAAGATAAAGTCCTAACCTATGTACCTGTGAATGTAACTCTGTCTGGAAATAGGATCTTTGAAAATGTTATCAGTTAGATTAACAGGAGGTCATACTGGAGTAGGGTGGGCCCTAATACTGTATAACTAGTCATTATAGAAGAGGAGGAAAAACACACAGAAAGATGAAGGATACCATGCAATGGTGTAGCTGCAAGTGAACAATTGTCAGGAGCCACTAGAATTCAGAAGAGAGACATGGAATAGTTTCTCTCTTGGAGCTCTCAGAAGGAATCACATGGCCAAAACCCTGGTTTGGACTTCTAAACCCACCCATTGCCCTTGAATCAATTCTGACTCATGGTGATACTATAAGTCAGAGTAGAACTGCCCCCTAGGGTTTCCAAGGCTGTAAATCTTCACTGAAGCAGACTGCCTCATCTTTCTCCCATGGTACAGCTGGGTTTGAATTGCTGACTTTAGCTTAGCAGTCCAATGCTTTAACCACAGTATCACCAGAGCTCCTGATTTATACTTCTAGCCTCTAGAATTGTGAGATAATTTTTGTTTTTATAAGCCTCCCTATTTGTGGTATTTGTTATGGCAGCCCTAGGAAACTAAAACAAACTCAACTTGGCCAATTCTTGGTCATCTACCTTCTCTGGGCTTCCATCCCCTTACCTGGAAAATAAGTGAAATAAACTAAGCAATTCCACAATTCTTTAGTTATTCACTGAATCAACATGACCAGCATAGAGCATAGTCAAAAATCCTCCTTCAGGGAACTCCATTTGGTTTTTTTTTTTGTTGTTGTTGTTGTTTTTAGTAAGTCTTTGGAGGATTCCATTGTTGATGAAGGTAGTTCTTAGCAGTAGTGACACAGAGGCCAACAGTGCAGTAAATTTTGGAGCCAAGAATGGTTCCGGTCTGTGTTAGAGTTTAGAAGCTTATGTTGTTGTTGTTGTTATGTGCCGTCAAGTCAGACCCGACTCATAGTGACCCCTCCTTGGGTTTCCGAGGCAGTATCATTACTGAAGTAGATTGCCCCATCTTCCTTCCGAGGAGTGGCTGGTGGGTTTGAACCACCAGCCTTCTGGTTAGCAGTCAAGTGCCTTAGCCACTACGCTACCAGAGCTCCCTTAGAAGCTTATATGAGGTGAAATTAGGGATGCTGGTTTATGAGACATTTGTGACCTTCCTACTCAAGTAGTCATTAATTCAGAGAGGAATGGATCTTTCCTGCCTGCCTAGCATCTCATCATATTCCTTCTTTAGGTACAGCACCATCCTTTTTCTTTGAGAAACTATTTGTCTCCCAATTCATGTGGTCTTGGTAGGATTGTCAATCAAGGTACCTTACCACTCTCCTTCCCCAGCTGGTCAATTTTCACTTAAGTAGAGTGACACAAGGTTGCAAAACAAGTGTAACTAGTTGATTCTTCTTCTTTTTTTTTTTAGTATGTTAAAAAAAAAAATTGGTGTCTAGTCTATTTCAATTTATAGCAACCCCCATTGGGTTTCCAGAGCTGTAAATTTTTACAGAAGAAGATTGCCTCATCTTCCTTCTGTGGAGCAGTTGCTGGGTTTGAACTGCCAACCTTCTGGTTAGCAGTCAAATGCCTTATCCACTATACCACCAGAGCTCCTTTTTCAATAGTATAGTGAGAGAAAGTTTTTATAACTTTTGATATTAAAATAATTATAGACTTACAGAAGATTTGCAATAGGACAAAAATTCTAATACACCCTTCACCCAAATTCCCTGAATGTTAACATTTTCTGCTTCTGTATTGTTCTCTCTCTCTCTCTCTTTCCTTCTCATCTCTATAACTCCATCTATCTATCTGTCTAGGGGCTCTGATAGCATAGTGCCTAAAGCACTTGACTGCTAACCAGAAGGCTGGCAGTTCAAACCCACCAGCCACTCCTCGGAAGGAAGGTTGGACAATCTACTTCTGTAGTGATACTGCCTCGGAAACCCAAGGAGGGATCACTATGAGTCAGGGCCAACTCGATGGCACATAACAACAACAACAACATCTATCTATCTATCCATACATCCACCCACTCATCTGTCTATCTATAACTTATTATTTATTTTGTCTGAAAACCATTTGACAATAAAGTATGGATATAATACCTCTATTAACAAATATGTCAGTGTGCACATCTTAAAAATAAGAACAATGATCAAAACTAGGAAATTAATATTTATACAATTCTCTTATGTAATCTACATATTGTATTCAATTTTTTCCAGTTGTCTCAATGATGTCCTTTACATAGCTACCTCATTCTGATGGTGGTTCTCTGAAGAGAGAGATGACCATTCGTTTTTTCGTCCAAGAATCTTGGAGCTGCCTTAATACTTGCCCTTCATATGGCCTGATGGTTCAACATTTCCTTTGAACCTCTGGACAACCCATTGTACAAGAGATAGATGTGTTGACTAAATATGCTATGTGCTCACCTACATTTCCCAGCCTCCGTATAGTTAGATGGGGACTATATTACTAGTTTTGGTCAATGAATTGTGAATGGTACTTAAGAGTGGATATGAATTCTCTGGCTTACACTACTTGGTCTACAATGACCTGGATCCCTAAGTCATCAAATGCAGGAGCCTTGCTGTAAAGAGTTGTCAGTGCAACCTCAGACATTATAGAATGATATATATATATTTTTAAAAATCATCATTTCCTGTCTTAAACCATGAGATTACAGAGCTGATTGTTTTACAACATAGCTTAGCTTATCCTGGCCCTAACTCAATGCCCTTACAACATTTTCCCTTTGGTGTAAGTTAGCTAAGGTTGTTTATTGGTCCCTGCCATTAAAGACTCCTAAGAGCATACACCAAAGTTACTGCATAGTCCCCAGAATGGTTTTCTCACTGACTCTGGTTTATGCCCACTCCGATCCAACCTTCAAACTTCTGCCGTGGTGATCTCCATACAATGCAGCCCCTGTGAGATAACTACTATTTTTCTGTTTGAATAGATGAGCAAACTGAGACCCAGAGACACTAGGAAACAAATCCTGTGCCCTTTCTGCCACAACACTCTATCCCACTAAACCAAATAAAGAAACCAAGCCCACTGTCATGGAGTTGATTCTGACTCATAGCAACCCCCATTGGGTTTCCAAGGTGGTAAATCTTCACAAAAATAGATTGTCCCAACCCCATATTCCTTTCATCAAGTGGCTGGTGGGTTTGAACTTCCAACCTTTTGTTTGGCAAATGCCTTAGGCACTGCACCACCAGAGCCCCTTATATGCCAATAGGCTGTGCTTTAATTTTCTTCTTTTTGATATTCCCCAACATTGGTACATAATGATTAAAACAATGAAATGCAACCAATTAACAGGTATGAGATGCAACTTCAAGGGAATGGGACAGATTCCACCAGATAAAAAAAAAAAAAAAACAAGCTTATTATTTTTAACCTCATGTTTATTGTGAGGATTTTGGGTATCCTAGACAAGAAGGAGCTAAACTGAGCTCCTAAGAATGTTTTCACTCACCTTTTTCCAGACAATTTACCCAAGCATAAAAGCTTTGAAGCAATTTTGTGATTAAGTCTGAAAATATCTTACAATCCCTAGACACAGTGAAGACTGCAGTGGTTAGAATGAGAGGGACTATCTGCAAAGAATACAGATGTCCCCACTTCCATAAACACCAGGAATGTTGACTCTTCATTTATCCGAAGGAGAGATGAAAGCAGGCTTCCAGAGGCTTGCTTTTCTCATCAACACTCAGGAGGTAATCAGAATACCAAACCAGAGAAGTAATGCCCAGCAGCCAGGTGTTTGCTTCATTTGTCATTTGCCGGTGAATTTGAAGTTGCTGGAAAGAAGCAGCTGATACAAAGGAGTCTGGCTTCATGAGTCAGTCACCTATGACAGACAGCCCAGAGCCAGGAGCTCATGATTCCTGTTCATTCAAGAAAAATGTGTTAACTGACAGGTAATTAAGATAATACTTCTCACCCAGACCTGAGGCTTGTGAAGAAAATAAGCCTAGCCTGTGGTTACACCTCAGTTCTGCTGGGGAACAGAAAGGCATTGCTTAGATGCCTTTCTTGTTGTGTATGGGAAGTGCAATCATTATTATGATGCATATGTGAATTAAGGTAAGTGGTGTATTTTATTTTCCAGAAGAGCCTTTGCATGTCTGAGATGCTGATTGGTAGGAGGGTATCTTCAGCTGAAGGGAAAACTCCAAGACCACATTTCAAACAATCACCTCCCATCACTTATTCTGAGCAGCACTCCAGTGACCAAGCTCCAGACAAAGCATTTCTCTTTGGACTGTGGACCTACCTCTTGATCTTTTTCAGGGCTCTTCCTTAGTGTGAATCCCCCATCCCCTACACAGATACCACAAGGCTTGTAGAGAAGCTCGAGTAGAACCATATGCAGTAGAGTTGCAGAGTATGAATTTGGGACAGATGAACATAATTTCAGCCTCATTAAAACAACCTCTTTGCTGCTAAACCATCTAAACCTTGGGAAAACAAGAACCTTTCTGACTAAGTTCGTGGGATAATCTGGGTTTAGGTCAGAGCAGCTACCTTTGCGATCACTTGATATATAAGCGCATTATTCCTTTTCTCGACCCACCCCCAGTGCTCAGTCTGGCCTCCCGAAGAGGTTTCACAGACACTTCCTTGAACAGTGGCCTCCTGATTCCTTAATCCCATCTTGTCCCCTTTTTCAACCTTTGTGGCTTTCTTCTCCATCATCACTCCCTCCCATTTTAGTTTCCATAATTGGATGACGCCACTTCCCCTGGACCTTATCTCTGACTTTAAGAATATTGAATCTTTACTATTTTCCTGCTAATCAACCTCTCATTAATTGCCAATGAAGATTTTCTTTTAAGAGGGAAAGAGACCTTTGGTTAAATGGAAAAATATAAGTTCTTACTTTGACTTACTCTATCTGCTCCAAATAATAGATATGCCAGTTAAAATATTTTAAAAATAAAACAAAAATATTTAAATCTCACATTCTGCAATTATAGTTTGCATAGGTTAAAATGGGAAAATTTTAGAAATTTCATATGGCTTACCTTAAAACATAACTATTAAAAATAAAATAAATACCTCTGTGTATCAGAAATGAACAAACATGGTAAGTGGTGCCTGGGGGCTAGAGTTAGGGGCTTGTTGGGCTTTGGGTCTGGAAGCAGGCAGGAACAGCCAGAAGTCTGGATCTTTCAGGTACTAAAAACCCAGTTGCTATTGAGTCAATTCTGGCTCATGCTGACCCTATGTGTGTCAGAGTAGAACGGTGCTCCATAGGGTTCCCAGTGGTTGATTTTTCAGAAGTAAATCATCAGGCCTTTCTTCCCAGCTGCCTGTGGGTGGATTTGAACCACCCATAACAACAACAACAACATCAATTTTTAGGTTAGCATCTGAGCATGTTAATTGGCTGCAACACCCAGCAAATCCTTTCAGGTACCAGGGACTCTAAACATGCTTCATGGGAATTGGAGATCTGGACACAGGATTGTTACCTGAAGTCGGGTGCTGGAATAGGACTCAATGTCTCTAAAAGAATGTTAGAGAAAAATTTCTCTCAACCACTGCTCGGATCCTCTGTATCCTGGTAAATGCATGAATTAGGATGTTAAGATGACACTGACTCATAGTTTAACCAGCAATGCTGCCTGATGGTACAATGATTTGATCCCTATTATCATTCTAGGACAAAATCTCTAATCTGTGTTCTGGATTGGGGTCTGAGGTACGAGGTAGGAGCAACTTCAAAACTACTGTTGTTATGTGCCCTCAAGTCGGACCCAACTCATAGTGACCCCTCCCTGGGTTTCTGAGGCAAATAGATTGCCCAACCTGCCTTCTGAGAGTGGCTAGTGGGTTTTAACTCCCAGCCTTCTGGTTAGCAGTCAAGTGCCTTAGCCAGTACGCTACCAAAGCTCCTTCAAAACTACTAGAGTGAGGGAAAACAAAGAGGAGAAAGAGAAAATGAGAACAAATTCTGTTCATTTCCAGGGGCAGATCACTCAATATACAAGGAAAGTACATGTGAAAAAATGTGAAACTGTTCACTGTGGATTAGTAAGTAAGCGTAAGTAAGTCCATGCTTATTTTACTTCTTATTGGGTACTCCATCCCTGTCAGGGGTTATACATTTGAAAAGAGGCTTTGATTCTGTAGGAAGATGCTATGGAGTTGGGAGAGAGATGGATGCTAGTCATAGCTAGAAGCAGAATCTTTGATGTGGTGGAAAAATATGAAATTCTTCACTACGGATTAGTAAGTATGCAAAGTCATCCCCTGCTTTTCTTGCTTATTGAGTAGTCTGGCACTGTTCAAAATTAAACTCACTACCGTCGAGTTGATTCCAAGTCATAGTGACCCTTCCTTGGGCTTCTGAGGCTGTATCTCTGTGGAAGTAGATTCCCCAGTCTTCCTTCCAAGGAGTGGCTGGTGTATTTAAACCACCAGCCTTAATATATCCTAAAGAGGTGAGAAATAGCACATGAACAGACATATGTACACCTATGTTCATTGCAGCACAATTCACCATAGCAAAGAGATGGAAACAACCTAAATGCCCATCAATGGATGAGTGGATAACCAAATTATGGTCTATCCACACAATGGGATTCTATGCCATATTAAAGAACAATGAGGGATACGCGAATCATCTTGCAACATGGATGAACCTGGAGGACATTATGCTGAGTGAAATAAGTCAATCACAGAAGGACAAGTACTGTATGAGCCCATTACTGTAAAAAGACAGAGAAGTGTTTGCTTGGGAAAGGGAACTCACTTAGTAGGTTACCAGGATGGGGAGGGAGTGGGAGGGATTAATTTAGGGCTAGTCGGGGCTTACACGATGACATGGGTAAGGGGAGGGATATATGGGAAGGATATATGACCACCATGATAACATTGGGAAATGAGAGGACACCAAACTGTGCACATAAGAGATAGACGACAGATGCTAAAACCAACCAATGTGTCCACAATACCACATTGCCATTAACACCAAACACTAGGCTATACAGATAAACATATAAACACCTGAGATGATCAGATAGGGATCAGTGAATAGAGGTATACTCTAGACCAAGGATAGACTCAGCTGAGGCTAATCTTGTACAGATACCAGTGACACAAAATACCTGCAGTCCTGACAGAAACAATAGAAGATACAGAGTAATCCCTCACAGACATCCTGACACTATGGGAGAGAGATCCGATAGATCTACTATCTCACGACCATAGTACTGGGGGACACCAGACTCAATTGGCACAACAAAATACATAAAAGCATTGCTCCACATCCTACATTAGTGAGCAGCGACTGGGGTCTTAAAAGCTTTCAAGCAGCCATCTAAGATGCAGCTAATGGTCTCCTAGCATCGGAAGTGAAGAAGAATGCAAAAAAAAAAAGGGGGGGGGCATTTAGAAGCAATCAGCCCTAGGACACGATGGCCCTCAAGACAAGAAGAACTCAATGGGGCCCGGCTACCAATGCCAACCACTCAAGAAATGATCAAATCTGGAGATTCTGGATAGAGTGGGAGGGAAAACGTGGAACAAAATCCAAAAACTCAATA
>NW_006921592.1:29620299-29628302 GCF_000298275.1 Orycteropus afer afer
TATTCAGACTATCTAGGAATTTAGGAGCTCTGGTAGCATAATGCCTAAAGCATTTAACTGCTAACCAGAAGACTGGAGATTCAAACCCACCAGCCGCTCTTTGGAAGGAAGGTTGGGCAATCTACTTCCGTAGTGATACGGCTTCAGAAACCCAAGGAAGGGTTGCTATGACTTAGGTTCAACTTGATGGTAGTGAGTTTGGATTGGTTTTTTGATCTAGGAATTTAGCCTCACCTCCCCTCCCATCCCTGGTAACCAACAAGAAAACTTTCCTTCTTTATATAAACCTTTCCTTAACTTTTTACAAGAGTGGACTAATATAATATTTGTCCTTCTGTGATTGACTTATTTCACTCAGCATAATGTCCTCCAAGTTCATCCACACGATGTGGTGTTTTTCAGATGCTACATTATTCTTTTGGGTTGCATAGTATTCCATCATGTGTATGTACCACAGTTTGTTTATCCATTCCTCAATTGATGGGCACGTAGGTTGTTTCCATCTCTTTGCCATTGTGAATAGTGTTGCGATGAACATGGGTGTGCATATATCTGTTTGTATCCTGCCTCTCACTTAAGGATATATACCTAGTAATGGGAGTGCTGGATCAAATGGTATTTCTAATTCCAACTTTTTAAGGAATTGCCATACCATTTTCTCCAGTGGGTATATTGTTTTACAGACCCATCAGCAGTGTATGAGAGTTCCAGTCTCTCCACATCCTCACCAGCATTTGTTATTTTCTGTCTTGTTGAACTTTGGTATTAATGCTTGGGTGAGATGTTATCTCGTTTTGTTTCACATCTCTCTCTGATGGCTAAATGATTGTGAACATTTCTTCATGTGTTTGTTGGCTGCCTGAATGTCTTCTTTGGTGAAGTGTCTATTCATATCTTCTGCCCATATTTAAATTGGATTGTTTGTCTTTTTGATGTTGAGGTGCTAGAGTTTTCTACAAATTTTAGAGCTAAGTCCTTTGTCTGATATGTCATAGCCGAATATTTTTTCCCAGTCTGTAGGTTCTCTTTTTCTCTTCTTACTCTTGGAGAAGTCCTTTGATGCACATAAGAATTTAATTTTTAGAAGGTCCAATCATCTAGTTTATTTTCTGCTGTTTGTGCATCTTGGGTTGTGCTTGGTTGTCTATTTATGCCATAAATTAGGGCCCCTAAGTTTGCCCCTATTTTTCTTTGTTGAACTTCATAGTTTTAGGTAGCTGGACAATGAATAAAGAAGACCAAAGAATTGATGCTTTTGAGATGTGGTGCTGGCGAAGAATGCTGAAGGTACCATGGACTGCTAAAAGAACTAACAGATCTGTCCTGGAGGAAATGCAGCTGGAATACTCCTTGGAAGTGAGAATGACCAGACTTCATCTCACCTACTTTGGTCATGTTGTCAGAAGGGACCATTCCCTGGAGAAGGATGTCATGCTTGGTAAGGTGGAGGGTCAATGAAAGAGGGGAAGGCCCTCAATGAGATGGATTGACACAGTGGCTGCAGCGACGGGCTCAAGCATAGCAGGGATCGCAGAGCTGGCAGGGGACTGGGTGGTGTTTCATTCTGCTGTGCATAGGGTCACTATGAGTTGGAGACAACATGATGGCACCTAACAAAACAACAACATAGTTTTAGGTTTCACATTTAAGTCTTTGATCCATCTGGAGTTATTGTTTGTATATGGTGTGAGGCATAGATCTGGTTCCAATTTTCTGCAAATAGATAACCAGTTTTGCTAGCATCATTTATTAAAGAGACTATCTCTTCCCCATTTAATGGAATTTGGACCTTTGTCAAAGATCAGCTTGACCATAGGTGGATGGATCGATTTCTGGATTCTCAATTCTGTTCCATTGGTCTATGTGTCTGTTGTTGTACCAATACTAGGCTGTTTTGACAACTGTGACTGTGTAGTAGATTTTGAGATCTGGGAGTGTGAGACCACCTACTTTGTTCTTCTTCTTCAGTAGTGCTTTGCTTATCTGAGATCTCTTTCCTTTCCATGTAAAATTAGTGATTGGTTTTTCCATGTCTTTAAAGAATGTTTATGGAATCTGTATCAGGATTGCATTGAATGTATAAACTGCTTTGGGTAGTATTGACATTTTCACAATGTTCAGTTTTCCTATCCATGAGCGTAGTATGTTCTTCCATTTATGTAGATATCTTTGAGTTTCTTGAAGTAGTATTTTGTAGTTTTCTTTGTATAGGTCTTTTGTGTTCCTTGTAGTATTTATTCCCAAGTGTCTTATCTTTTAAGTAGCTATTGTCAATGATATTGATTTCCTTTTCAGAGACCGCTTTGCTGATGTAGAAAAATCCAACTGATTTTTGTTTGTTGATCTTGTATCCATTCTGCCACTCTGCTAAATCTTCCAATAAATTCCAATAGTTTTCTTGCTGAGTCTCTTGGTTTTCTATGTATAAAATCTTCTGCAAATAGGGGTAGTGTTACTTCTTCCTTGCCAATTTGGATGCCTTTGATTTGTCTTTCTTGTCTTATTGCCCTGGCTAAGACATCCAGTACAATATTGAACGGATGTGAGTATAGAGGACATCCTTGTCTGGTTCCTGTTCACAAGAGGAATGGTTTCAGTCTCTCTCCATTGAGAATAATACTGGCTGTTGGTTTTGC
The DNA here is from genome assembly GCF_000298275.1 of Orycteropus afer afer. Taxonomy (NCBI): domain Eukaryota; kingdom Metazoa; phylum Chordata; class Mammalia; order Tubulidentata; family Orycteropodidae; genus Orycteropus; species Orycteropus afer. The sequence continues at coordinate 29,622,936 of NW_006921592.1, forward strand.
ATATATGCCCTGTATTGTGTTGAGGAATTTTCTTTCTATTCCTATTTTTCTGAGAGTTTTTTTTTTTTTTTAAATCAGGAACGGATGTTGGATATTATCAAATGCCTTTTCTGCATCTATTGATATCATGTGATTTTTTCCTTTATTTTACTTGTGTGAAGGATTATGTTGATTATTTTTCTAATGTTGAACCACCCTTGCATACCTGGTATGAATCCCTCTTGGTCACGATGTATTATTTTTTTGACAAGTTGTTGGAGTCTATTGGCTAGGATTTTGTTGAAGATTTTTGCATTTATATTCATGAGGGATATTGGTCTGCAATTTTCCTTTCTAGTGGTGTCTTTGCCTTGTTTGCATATTAGGGTTATACTTCCTTCATAAAATGAATTTGGGAGGATTCCACGCTTTTCTATGTTCTAAAATAGTTTGAGTAGGATTGGTGTCAGCTCTTCTCTGAATGACTGGTAGAATTCTCCAGTGAAGCCATCTGGGCCAGGATTTTTTTTGTTGGTAATTTTTTTTATCACTTATTCAATTTCTTCTTTTGTTGTGGGTCTGTTCAAGTTTTCTACCTCAGTCTGTGTTAGTTTAGGTAAGTAGTGTGTTTGTAGAAATCTTATCTTTTTTTTCTAGGTTTTCAAATTTATTGGAGTACAGTTCTTGGTAATATATCCTGATATTATTCTTTTTGTTGTTGTTGTTGGTTGTGTTGTGATGTCTCCTCTTTCATTTCATATTCATGTTACTGCATCTTCTCCTTCTGTGAGACCATGTCTCTATATAACCACCCTGTATGTAACCATTTTAAGTATGTAGCCATTTTGCAATATGCCTTAGCATTTACTTCACGCTTTAGTGCTTTAGTTACTGGAAAAACCACAAAGAGTCCTAACTACCCCCACCTCATCGATACTCCCAAACATTCTCCTTAGCAACAACAATCAGTAAAGGGTAGAGAAATACCTTACCTAAAATAGTTACAAATGACAGTTTGTGGCTTCGGCCCACGAAACAGAGCCAAATCAAGTAGGAACAACTAGCAACTTGGAAAATGTCAACCAATCCTGTAATTTTCTGATTGAAACTTCCTCGTTCCTGCTATGCCCCCTATAAAAACCCCATTACCCCTGAATTCGGGGCTCTCAATCCTGAACCACTGTGTCGGTGATGGTTGGGGGTCCGAGCTCAAGCTTGAATAAACAACCCCTATGCTTTTGGAGTGGAATCGGCTCCTTGGTGGTTTTTGGGGATTCAAGATCTGAGTGCAACACTTCTTTTCCTTTGTTAATTTTTCCAGTGTTTTTTTTTTTTAATTTTATTAATCTTTTCAAAGAACCAACTTCTAGTCTTGATGATTTTTTCTGTTGTCTTTCTATTTTCTGTTTCATTTATTTTCACTCAAATTATTATTATTTCTTTTCTTCTGGTGACTGTAGGCTTTTTTTTTTTTTTTTCCTCTGCTCCTTTTCTAATTGTTGGAGATGTTGGGTTAAGGTATTGATTTTGGCTCTTTCTTCTTTTTTAATGTGTGCATCTATTGCTATCAATTGCCCTCTAATCACAGCTTTTTCTGTGTCCCAAAGATTTTGGTATATTGTATTTTCATTCTCATTTGATTTGAGGAATTTTTTTATTTCATTTTTTCATTCTTCTGTTACCCAGTCCCCAGTTGTTTTTGAGGAAGATGTTATTCAGTTTCCATGTTTTGTTCTTTTTCCATTGGTCTTCCTATTGTTAATTTCTAATTTCATAGCATTGTGATCTGAGAAGATACTTTGCAATATTTCAATGTTTTTAAATTTATTGAGGTTTGCTTTGTGGACTAACATGGTCAATCCTGGAGAATGTTCCATGTGTGCTGAAAACAATGTAATTTTGCTGTTGTGGGTGAAGTGCTCTGTAGATGTCTATAAGGTCACATTATTTAATCATGTTGTTCGGTGCTTCTGCATCTTTGCTGAGTTTCTTTCCAGTTGTTCTATCTTTTATTGAAAGTGCTGTATTAAAGTCCCCTATTATTACCATGGAGTCACCTATTTGTCTTTTCAATTCTGTTAAAGTCTGCTTTATGTGATTTGGGGCTCTTTCATTGGGGGCATAGATATTTATTATGGTTATGTCCTCTTGTTTCAGTGATCCTTTAATTATTATATAATGTCCTTCCTTGTCGCTTATGGTGGTTTTTGTTTTAAAGTCTATTTTATCAGAAATTAATATGGCCACTCCTGCTCTCTTATAGTTGTCATTTGCTTGGAATATCTTTTTCCAACCTTTGATTTTTAGTCTATTTTTGTCTTTGTATCTAAGATGAGTCTCTTTAGACAGCATATTAATGCATCATGTTTTCTTATCCAGTCTGCAACTCTCAGTCTCTTGAGTGGTGCATTTAATCCATTTACATTCACTGTAATTATCAACAAGTATGAATTTATGGATGTCATTTTGTTATGTGTTTTTTTGTGGCATTGCTGATTTATTTGTTCCATGCAATTTTCTGTGCTGAGCTCATTTTGTATATGAGTCATGTTATCATCTCCTTCACTCCTATTGTTTTTAGTATTTGCTAAACATTTGTGCTTATCCTCTTTTTTATTTTGGTGGGAAGGTTTATTATTTTTCTTTGAGATCACCCTGTAATTTATGATTTTCTTCCTAAATTTAAAACAGTCTGTTCTATCTCTCAATTGTCTTAACTTTCTCACTAGTTAGAAGTTGTGTAACTACACTATTTATTCCCTCTGTTTGATTTGTAGTTGCCCTCATTTACTAATGGGCAATCTGCTTCCATAGTGATACCACATCAGAAACCCAAGGAGGGATCACTATAAGTCAGATCCAACTCCACAGCAGTGAGTTTGGTTTTTTGGTTTTCATTTACTAATCAATGTCTCTGGTTCCTGTTTACAGTGTTGTAAACTTCTTTTACTTTGGATACTTCTTTAACTTGGTTGGTTTCTGTGTTATGTCATACATCATGTGTGTTAATCATTGATTGTTGTTTGCTGTTGTTGGTTCTCTGTCCAAAGGACTCCCTTTAGCATCTTTTATAATGTTCATCTGGTTTTAACAAATTCCCTTAATTTCTGCTTATCTGGGAATCTCCTAATTTCACCCTCACATTTGATAGACAATTTTGCTGGGTATGTAGTTTTTGGTTAGAGATTTTGTCCTTTCAGCATTTTATATATATCATTCCATTGCCTTCTCACCTGCATGGTTTCTGCCAAGAAATCAGAGCTTAGTATTATTGGTTGCCTTTTGTAGGTAACTTTTTGTTTCTCCTGTGCTGCTTTTAGGATTCTTTCTTTGTCTTTGGTGTCAGTGAGTTTGATGATATGTCTTGCTGATTTTCTTTTGGGGTCTATCCTGTTTGAGGTTCATTGAACTTCTTGAATGGATATATTCTCATCTTTCATCATATTAGGATAATTCTCTTCCAACAAAATTTGACAAATTTTCTCTCTGGCTTTATTTGTCTCTTCCTGTGCTGGAATTACAATTACATATAGGTTATTCCTCTTGATGGCATCTCATATGAATTTTAGGTTTTCTTCATTATGTTTTTTGATCTTTTGTCTGATTGATCCCTTAACAAAGTAGTGTTGAGGTATTTGTCTTCAATCTAATTAATTCTGTTTTCCATTAATTCAGTTCTACTCCTTTGGCCATTCAGTGTGTTATCTATTTCTGAAATCCTAGTATTAATCTTCTGGATTTCTGTTTGTTGTTTTTGTATCTTTTCTAATTTTTTATTTTGTCAATTTGTTCTTGTATTGTTTTCCTAAATTGTTCTAGAATTTTGTCTGTGTTTTCCTTAGTTTTGTCAGTGTTTTCCTTGATCTGTCTCTCAATCTGTTTGAGGCACCCAAATATCTTTATTTTTAATTTCTCATCAGGAAGTTCTAAAGCTGCTTCTTCCTCAGGGATGTTTTCTGGATTTGGATCCTGGTCCCTCATTTCTACTACTTTATCTTGCTTTTTTTTGTGTGGGCTCTGATGGTCTGTTGTCTCCAAGACATTTTGGTAATGTTGTTTTGTGTTTAATTTGTGTTGTATGTTGGTGTGATTCACCCAGAATTTTTTTCCCCCTTATTTTCTTTTGATGTATCTGTGTGAGCAGGGTACTGTGCTCCTCTACTGGGTTGTTGTTAGCACTTAGGCACTCATCACCTGTGTGTGTGATAATGAGTATGTGTACACATTCTCTGTTAGCCATTCATTAAGAGCAGTTGAGGGTGAGATGAGCTGGTATGGGCTGCCATCTATCATTGGTCAATAGGTGCAAAAGCAAGTGGTGGCCCTCAGTCAGTGGATGGGGCTGCAGGAGGTACAGGTATAGCTGGGTTGTGTGTGAACAGTTGCTGTCTCCCACTCAAACCAAAAAATTTTAAAAAACACCAAAAAAACAAACAAAAGAACAAAAAACTCAAACCAGATAAACAAACAGAAACAATTGCAAAAGAAAAAAGAGAAATACAATAAAGGTGGGGTTCCGGCAAGATGGCGGACTAGGCAGAAAGACCACACAGATCCTCTTCAACAAAGAAAAGAGAAACCAATTAACACAGACACTGAAGATAATCCTGGACCCCTGAGCCTTGAAGGGAAGGGTATAGAAGTGGACTAAACCTCAACTAGCAGAAGAATTTGTGTGAAAATACTGAAAAAGGAGTCATAGGGAGCTGTGGTCTGGCAGTGATCCTGAACGATCCTGACTACACAGACAGCTTGGAGATTCCCAAGTGCTGGTAGGACTTAAGCATTAACCTAAAAATCAGTCCTGATAGCCGGGGACTGCATGGAGGAGTGCTACGGTGGCTGGGGAATAAACGAAGAAGGTGAAGAGAAAGGCAGGCTGAGCTTTGGACTTTTGCCAGTCCTGAGAGTGCCACCATTTTAAAGGTCTAAAAGCGGCTTGACTGTTTTGGATATTTAAAGAGACAGTGCTCTCGCAGATTCCAGGGGCTTAAGAACACATTCTGCTTTCCAGTAAACCCCAAGAACCCTCCGGACCTGCAAGACTGAAAAGATATGACATTCCTCTTGTTACTCTTATACCCCACACCCGCTTGGTGAACGGAGGTGCGGACATCCCCCACTCCCACCTACCTTCTGGGTCCACAGGAACTTCATCACAGTCTGTGTGCTCAGACGGAGCCTGGGTGCCCTGCCCTGTCCACCACTGATTTTTTTTTCTCTCTCTCTCTTTTTATTTTTATTTTTTGCTTTCTTTTTCTGGTGATTAGTTTGCTTGTATTTGTCTGTTTTAAAACAACTATTATTATTAATATTTTTGTCCTTTTTATTATTATCTTAATCTTCCCCTCCCAGGTCCTAGTTTTCAGCATTTTTTCTTTTCCCTGT
>NW_006921592.1:29635034-29635541 GCF_000298275.1 Orycteropus afer afer
TTTTATTTGCATGCAATATTAATGATATTGTTTCATAACTTCCACATTCTGTGAGATCACCTTTCTTTTGAATGGGTACAAATATGGATCTCTTCTAGTCAGTTGGCCAGATAGCTGTCTTCCAAGTTTCTTGGGATAGAGGAGTAAGTATCTCCAGTGTGGCATCCGTTTGTTGAAACATCTCAATGGGTATTCCATCAATTCCTGGAGATATATATTAATTTGAAAACAACTTTTTAATTTAACTTATATAGATTATTTTTCCTCACCTTTAGTACTTTTCTTCAACATCATTTTCTTTGCATAGTGTTCCATAGTGAGATATACCATAACTCCTCAAGCATTTCATTATTTGTTTCCAACTTTTTGATATTATAAACAAAGCTTTGATAAGTGTGTTGGATTGGAATTTGTGTCAATTCAGAGCCAGTATCTAGTAATCCCCAAAAAGTCTGATTATTTCCTTTTCCCCAGTGAACAGTCACTCTCGTAAAAGGCCTCAGATCC
>NW_006921592.1:29635641-29643673 GCF_000298275.1 Orycteropus afer afer
TGAGCTTACAAGATTGTAAACAGGGAACCAGAGACTCAGTTGGCAAGTGAGGACAACTACAAACAAAAAGAGGGAAAAGACTGTGTAGTCACAGAACTTCTAAATGGTGAGGAAGTTAAGAGAGTTGCAAGATAGAATGGAATGTTGTAACAAGGTCTGTTCCTCACACCATACACAAAAACGAACTCCAGATGGATCAAAGACTTAATGTGAAACCTAAAACTATATAGTTCCTCAAGGAAAATCTAGGGGCAAATTTAAGGGCCCTAAAATATGGCATAAATAGACTATACAGTAGCCAAAAGATGGAAAAAACCTAGGTGTCCATCAGCTGAGGAATAGATAACCAAACTACAGTACAAACACACAATGGAATACTATGCAACACTAAAGAATAATGTAGAATCTGAAAAACACTGCATAACATGGATGAACTTGGAGGACATTATGCTGAGTGAAATAAGTCAATCACAAAAGGAAAAATATTGTATTGGTCTGTTATTGTAAAAGTTAAGGAAAGGTTTATCTATACAAGGAAATTTTCTTTGTTGGTTACCAGGGGTGGGAGTGGAGGGGAGGGAACGCTGTTAGATAGATAGAGATAAGTATTGATTTGGGTGAAAGAAGGGCAATGTACCAAATGTGAGTGATCAACATGGCAGCATTGAGGATGAGAAAGACATAGACAGGTACATGGGGGGTACAGACAACAACGATGAACCCTTTTGCACATACAGTACTGCATTGTCAGTGAAGGCAAACGTGGGTATATGGGTGGACAGATGGGTGGACAGGCTGAATGATTAGGTATGTCTATGAAATGTGGAGTGTATCCAAGAACATATATAGGGTTGGCAGACAATGGTCTTATAAGTGTATGTGAATGATCAGAATCCCCAGGTGTATAGTGGAGTTGACAAGGGGAAGGTTGTGGTCACTGCTTGGTCACAGCCAGCTACCCAGAGGGATCAAGTAGTTGAACCTGCGGGCTTGGGACCATAGTTGCAGGGGACATCAAGCTCAATTGGCATAGCATACTGTATAAAACATTGTTCCACCTCCTACTTTGGTGAGTAGCGACTGGGATCTTAAAAGCTAACAAGCTGCCATCTAGATGTAACAATGGGTCTCTCCTCGTCCAGAGCAAAGCAGAATGAAGAAAACCAAAATTCATGGAAACAATTAGTCCCAGTGACTGGTATACCATCCGATCTGCAGCTTATATGACTATGAGACCAGAAGAACTAGATGGTGCCCGGCTACCACTATCATCCACTTGGAAGGGGATCTGTGTAGGATATCCTTGATAGAGAGGGAGAATAATGTGGAACAAAACTCAAAATCATTTGGAGAGAAAAAAAAAAATAGGGGGGGACCAGTTTTGCTGGTCTGATAGAGCCTGGTGGAACCACTGAGACTATGGCCCCTAGCTGCCCTTCAGGTCTGGAATTGAACCCACACCTGTGGTTTCCAGCCAAACAAAAGACAGGCATATGAGTTGAACATTTACCTGAGGTAGATACACTCCTTGGAGAGAACAATCATTGAGAAAGAAGGGCTGCCTATGCACAGGGAGACAGCTCAGGGGGCAGGAGTCCATGGAAGGATGGAGACTGGGAAGAGGTAACTATAGGAAGGAAGTGGGAGGGGAACTGCTGCATTGTGGTAAATTGTGGTCAATGTCATGAGACAAAGTATATGTGAACTGCCATATGGAAAGTGAATTTGCTCTGTAAACCTTCACCCAAATCACAATAGAAAAAAAAAAAAAAGTAAATAAAAAAAGAGAAATGCAATAAATAAGAAGAAAAAATTTCAAAATATATTGGAAAAGGGTAAAAGAAAGATGAGAAAATGAAGGAAAAAAAGCCACATATCTGGGGAGGGTGGAATGAGAAAAGATTAGGGGTAACTGCTAAAGCAAAAACAAGGGATGGGCAGTGTGGTGGTTATGGTTGTATGTCACCTTGGCTGGCTCTGGTTGAGTGGCTGGGCAGATGGTGGTAGTTATTCCCCATGATGAGACTGATAATCAACTCCATGGTGGGATATACCACAAGCAGCTGAGTAGCTGCCTTTGGGTATGTGGTCTGCTTCCTGTATATAAGAAGCAGCTTCGGGAATGGTCTCTAGTTTATGGCACTCTAGGACCCTGCATGTTGTTGTGTTGTTGTTCAGCAGCCTGCCATGCTCTGCCAATCTTGGGACTTTCAATGGACTTGAATTAATGGCCTGCCGTGTGGTTTGGTGACATCAGGAGTGTGCCATTTTATTTGTCGACCTTTGGCTTGTTAGCCTCAGCAACCAGTAGCTGCCTCAGTGAAGAGATACCTGTAGCTTCAGTGGGCCGGAAACAAGAGGCAGAGCTGAAGCCCAAGGTCGAGGGGCTTTCACACAGCCCCTAGAGCCTCTCACTTTGAACTCGAACTTCTAACCTCCTAAACTGTAAGAGAATAAACTCCTCTTTATTCAGGCTATCCCATTTGTGGTATATTCTTGTCAGAGCAGCACTAGGTAACCAGAACAGGCAGAATCAAAAGAAAGAAAAAAAGAAGGGATCTAGGGATACAAAACAGGAAAAAAAAAAAAAAAAAAAGAATAATGTAGAATCTGCAAAACACCACATAACGTGAATGAAAGGAGGAAGATAAAAATAATTTAAAAACAAAACTGTAGGGGTCAGGGCAGGGCACCCAGGCTCTACCAGGGCACAGACTGGGATGTACACCCCCCACCAGCATGCAACCCCCACGGGTCAAGAAGGTGGGTGGAGGTGGGAGGTGGGAGGTGGGGTGGGGATGGCCATACCCCTGTTCACCAAGAAAGTGTGGGGCACAAGAGTAACAAGGGGAGTATCGCCCCTCTCCAGTAGTCAGTCTTCAGTGTGGTTGCCTATGCTGTCCTTGACAGGCAGGGCACACTCCCAGGTCACAGTTCAAGCAAGAACGCCACCCACACATACTCAAACAGCCGCACTGCTTGGAAACATCCAGAATGGCTGTGCCCTCAGGACAGTTGCTAGCAGTCCACAGGTCCACCTGTCCCCTTCTTCATTGTTTTATCTTCTGGTCATCAGGCACCAAAGTAGTCCTTGCCCATGCAGCCTTGGTGAGCAGAACTGATTCGTAGATTGCTATCAGGAAGTATTCAAAATGACTGTGCCCTCAGGACAGGCAGCAGTCTGTAGCTCCATTTGTCTCCTTACTCACTGTTTCATTCAGTTGGTATTTAATCCACTTCTTTATTCTTCCCTTCAAAGCTCAGGGTTCCAGAATCATCTTATGTATCAGTTTCAATTGGTTTCTCCTTGCTTTGTTGCAGAGGGTCTGTGTAACTTGTCTGTCTCTGCCATCTTGCCAGAACTTCCCAAACCTATTTCCTTATCTGTAAAATAGGTATGACCATGGGGCCTCCATCCTACATCATGGATGCATTTAAGGATTAAATGAAATAGAAATATATATATGTAAGGTATGAAACTCCTTTGAGCTGAAGATTTGATCTTTTGAGTATGGTTTTGAAAGGACGACCACAACTGAGGCCAATGAGTGGGAACGAACCCGACTAAGAGGAACCACTTGGGAGCCTAGGCCTGACTAAGCTCCAGGTGGCCCATTGGGAGGCCAATAAGGGCCTACTAAGACAAAGGCTCACGGGAGCTTCCAGGGCTGGAGAGTGGAACATTCTTCTCTTTGAGGAGGGCAAGTATGTCCCCTGTGAACATGGAAACTCTGTGCTAAAGAATACCCTCCGTTCCCCACAATCCTGGTCTCAGGGTAGAGGTGTCAGCCTTGGGGATAAAAGATTGGAGAATTCTTCAGAAGAGATTGGCACCAGAAACAGCAAAAGTCCTGGGACCTGTAGCAGACAGCGAAGTGGCAGCAGAGTGGTTTGAGAGGAGTGGAATGAGAACCATAGCCCGCTTAGGGCTGCAACAACACCAGAAGCAGCTGAGAACACTAGCCCGGAGCACAGGGCAGGCCTGCCTGCTGAGCCTGGATGCATGCTGTGTAGCAGTGGTGACACTAGGGGGATGTGGGTGGGGGGTGACACTGAGGGAGTGATACCAAGATGACTGTCTATAAAATTTTTGTGTGGTATTTTAGTAGAAATTAATTTTTTAATACAAATATCCCTGTAGTTGTAACAACAAAGCATTTTTCGTAAGCACAGCTTACTCCTACTGATATACCTACAAGGCTAATTTACTTTTTGAACCTTCTAATGCTCTGTTTTCATTGTTGCTGGTGTTTTTATAGTTGGTGATTTTGTCAAATTTTCTCATGGTTTAGCTACAATCTTGTGGTAAGTAGTATTTGTGAGCCTGTATCAATAATTTTTTTGAGAATGAAGTAGTAATTAAAGGAAAAGTAGGAAAATCAAACAGGCTTCTGCTCAGTTCCTAATGTTGAAACTCAATGTAGAAAGACTTTTTACAAGACAATTTTGTTGCTACTATGCATATCATCTAAGAAATATTACATTTAAGCAATTTTCAACTGTTGTTGTTGTTGTTATGTGCCGTCGAGTCAGACGTGACTCATAGCGACCCCTCCTTGGGTTGCTGAGGCAGTATCACTACGGAAGTAGATTGCCCAACCTTCCTTCCGAGGAGTGGCTGGTGGATATGAACCGCCAGCCTTCTGGTTAGCAGTCAAGTGCCTTAGGCACTATGCTACCAAGGATCCTTTCAACTATATCACATTATTCTATAATTAAAATTGGTAATAAACATTACTAAGCATTCTGAATGTTCTGGTATGGGAGGAGGTCCGTGGAGGAGGTGACACCAACCCTAGTGACCCCACTGTCATGTAAGAGTTACCCCCAGAGCAGTTTTGCTTTGAGAGTTGTCATGATGCCACCCTTGGGCTGTCCCAAGGCTAAGGGGTAAAAGCTGAATCAGCATCGAAGGGAACAGAGCATCTGTGACACCCAAGATGTCCTGCCCAGCAACATAATATTAAATATTGACTTTTCATCATGAAACTGTTATTTAGAGTGAACCCTGGTTTCTATTTATTGTTTACTATCTACTTTCCAAAGGAGCTCTGGTGGCACAATGCCTAAAGCCTTTAATTGCTAACCAGAAGTTTGGTGGTTCAAAGCCACCTGCCGTTCTGTGGAAGGAAGATGGGGCAATCTACTTCTTAAAGATTTACTGCTTTGGAAACCCAGTGGGGGTCACTGTGAGTCAGAATCAACTTGATTTTATTTTTTTAAATCTACTTTCTAAGGAGCCCTGGTGGTGCAGTGGTTAATTGCTTGGCTGCTGACCAAAAGGTCAGCTATTTGAACTCACCAGCTGCTATGAGGGAGAAAGATGTGGCAGTGTGCTTTCATAAAGATTACATCTTTGGAAACCTCATGAGCTGTTCTATTCTATCCTAGGGTCAGTGTAAGTTGGAATCAACTAGACAGTAATGTTCCTTTTTTTTTTTTGTAGGTGTACTTTCCATGTGCTAACTTTGGAGAACTTCCTATGTGTTCTGGCTCTGATGGGACCAATGTGATATTTATGGAGGGATTACTACTAGGAAACAACCTGTGAGTGCACTGCAATATATATATACTAGAAAATTTAGATGATACAGAGAAGTAAAAAGTATGAAGCAATCTCACTCAAAGCCATATAACATCCTGGTGGATAAACTTGGCAATGTGCATACAGATAGAAGTCTAATAAATCCAAAATCCTTATGCATGCAGTGTTGGCTCCATCATCCAAAATTAATGTTTAAAGAGCTCAAATTGTTTTGTTGCCACTGCCATTTCCAAAACCAAATTGATGGGTTCAAGGACATTTCCACAGTAAGTTTCCATAGCTCCCTTCCCTCCCCATTTCCTCACATTGGAAATGCTGCAGTACACCCGCTGGAAACTCCTCATCTCCAGCTCAATGCAACTTTTCTCTGTATTGCAGCAGTTCATTACAGGCTATTGTTGTTGTGTTTTGCCATTGAGTCGGATCTGATTCATAGCGACCCCTCCTTGGGTTTCCGAGGCTGTATCTCTATGGAAGTAGATTGCCTAACCTTCCTTCCGAGGAGTGGCTGGTGGGTTTGAACCGCCAGCCTTCTGGTTAGCAGTCAAGTGCTTTAGCCACTATGCTACCAGAGCTCCCTTGGAATATTGTGGGTTCGGTTCCATACCACTGCAATGAAGTGAATTGAAAGAAAGTGAGTTATGTGAATTTTTTGTTTCCCAGTGCATATAAAAGTTATGTTTACAAGAAAATATCAAGTGTGCAATACTATTAAGAAAAAGAAGTTTGAAATATTTTGAGAATGACCAAAATGTGATACAGAGATATAAAGTAAGCAAATTCTGTTGGAAAAATGGTGCCAATAATCTTGCTTGATCCATGGTTGTCACAAACTTCCATTAATAAAAAGTGCAATGTCTGTGAAATTTTTAACTTTTTAATTTAATTTATTAGGATTCTTTTTCCTCACCTTTAGTACTTTCCTTGAACATTTAAATGAAGCACAATTAAATGAGGTGTGCCTATAGGGTCGATTTACTTGTCCTTTAGATGGAAATCTTTCTCCCTTTTCTATCTACTTCTCTATCTCTAATTTTTTTCTCTCCCTCTCACTCTCCATTGTTCTGATTATAAGTCACAAAGCCCAAAGAACTTGAGAAAACCAGAACTCTTAAGTCAAGATGCTTTTGATGATAGTGGTGAGGGCAGCTTGGTGGTGGTGGTGGTGGTCACAGAAGTGATAGGAACCTGAGCAGACAAAGATTAAGTTCTCTTTAGGGGTGGAGGGAGGAAGTATGTGAATATTATAACATTACAATTTTTATCACATTTCCCATTAATGTGGGAGCATGCTGTAATTGTTAGATGCTGTGGAGTTGGCTCCAATTCATAGTGACCCTGTGTATAACAGAACCAAAACACTGCCTGGTCCAGTGCCAGCCTCACCATCCTTGCTATACCTGAGCCCATCGTTACAGCCACTGTGTCAGTCCACCCCACTGAGGGCCTTCCCCTTTTCCACTGACCCTCCAGTTTACCAAGCATGATATCCTTCTCCAGGGAATGATCCCTTCTGACAACATGACCAAAGTAGGTGAGTTGGAGTCTGGCCATTCTCACTTTCAAGGAGCATTCCAGCTGCACTTCCTCCAGGACAGATTTGTCAGTTCTTCTGGCAGTCCATGATACTTTCAGTATTCTTTGCCAACACCACAACTCAAAAGCATCAACTCTTCTTAGATCTTCCTTATTCATTGTCCAGCTTTCACATGCATATGAGGCAATTGAAAATACCATGGCTTGGGTTAGGTGCACCTTAGTCTTCAAAGAGACATCTTTGCTCTTCAGCACTTGAAAGATCTTCTGCAGCAGATTTGCCTAGAGCAATACATCTGATTTCTTGACTCCTGCTTCCATGGGTGTTGATAGTGGAACCAAGTAATATGAAATCTTTGATAACGTCAATCTTTTTTCCATTTATCATGGAAAAATTATCTATTTATTGGTCCAGTTGTGAGAATTTTCATTTTCTGTATATTGAGGTATAATCCATACTACAGGCTGTAGTCTTTAATCTTCATCAGTAAGTGCTTCAGGTCATCTTCACTTTCAACAAGCAAAGTTGCGTCATCTCTGTATTGCAGGTTGTTAATGAGTCTTCCTCCAATCCTGATACTGTGTTCTGCTTCATATAGTTCAGTTTCTTGCATTATTTGCTCAACATGCAGATTGAGTAAGTATGGTGAAAGGATACAACCCTGACACACACCCATCCTGATTTTAAACCATGTTGTATCCCCTTGTTCTGTTTGAACAACAGCCTCCTGGTCTATGTACAGGTTCCTCATGAGCATGATTAAGTGTTCTGGAATTCCCATTCTTCTCAATGTTATCCATAATTTGTTATGATCCACACAATTGAATGCTTTTGCATAATCAATAAAACACAAGTAAACATCTTTCTGGTATTCTGGTATTCTTTGCTTTCAGCCAAGATCCATCTGATATCAGCAATGATATCCTTTATCCCAAATCCTCTTCTGAAAC
>NW_006921592.1:29646263-29653923 GCF_000298275.1 Orycteropus afer afer
GAAGTATATAGTCCGGAATGCCATTCTTCCAGCTTGTCCCTGGGATAGCATTGCAGGTAGGCCACACCCCTGGGGAAACTCCCCTTAGGCAGACCGGCCGCTTAGAACTCAGTCATGTGATCCATCATGGGAACCACCACTCACAACTGGAGTCCAGCCAAATTGACACATCTTCAACTATCACAATAAGTATCCTCATAGCTGTATGTATGTTCATATCTAAATTCCTAGAAAAGCCATGGTTAGGTTGAAGGGAATACAAATGTCTAAGGCTCATTTCATAGACTAAAAAAAAAAAAAAATTCAGTACTAGTGTTGTGAGTCATAATGAACTTTTATAAGGATTCACATCTATACAGTGTCCTTAAGGCAGCTACAATCTACAGATAATTTTGGGGAGGTTTTTGTTATAGGGTATTGTTTCATCTTTCTTTACAGAGACTTAAATAGGAGTCTCTCCCATGGAGTGGTAAATTGGTTTTAAATACTAGGCAAATCCAGGGTCATAGAAAATTATTATGAAGGGACCTTTGTAAGAGGATGCTTTCTAAGTTACATGACAAGGATAAGGTGACCCAGAGAAGGCAAAGGAACATTTGTTGGGCAGTCTGAGGAGTACTCCCCACCCTCAAGTAAGGAAATGCATATCTATGAAGCCCCTGATGACTCTACTTCTTCATTATAATTCTGGTAATTTACCCAGTTTCCTCTGTTATAGTTTGGTTATAGTTATGTGTAGCTCCATAGCTTACAATTTTCTAGGTGTGTTGGTTGAGTAAAAGAATTCTCCTTTGCAGATACTCACTCTCCTTAGTACATTCTTACAGGTTGTAAACATCTGAAAAGCAGGCTTTTGTGATATTTTTATGTTCATTTTACAAATGAGGGAACTGGGTACAGAGAGGTTAAGTAGCTTGCCCAAGGTCACACAACTATCAAGTAGTGCAACAGAGTTTGAATTCATGCACTTAACCTTTACACTCTATGCATAGACACTAGGGTGTTCTTAGGATGAAAAAATAATATACAGGCACACCTCATTTTATTGTTCCATTTTATTGCACTTTGAAGATACTGTATTTTCTATAAATTAAAGTTTGTGGCCACCCTGCATCGAGCAATCCTATGAGCACCATTTGTCCAATAGTATATGCTCATTTTGTGTCTCTGTGTCACATTTTGGTCATTCTCACAATATTTAAATTTTTTTCATAATGCTATTGTACACGTCATAGACTACAGTAGTATAAAACATGACTTTTATATGCACTGGGAAACCAAAAAACTGTATGTGACTTGCTTTCTCATGATAATTCACTTTATTGTGGTGGTCTGGAACTAAACCTGCAATGTTTCTGAGGTATGACCATAAAGCATTTAGCATGGGGCCTGGAGCATTGTGAACACTCAATAAATGTTAGCTATCATTATTTTTGTTCTCCATTGCAAGTGCCTAGTACAATTTTTTTTTTTTTTTTTTCCCTATGGTCCCAAGCCTGCGGGCCCAGCAACTTACTCCCTCAAGGTGCTTGGTTGTGGCTAAGAAGTTATTCTTTGTTTTTTTTTTTAATTTTTTTTTTTCAGTGTTCCCTCCCTACTCCTCCTTCCCCTGGTAACTAACAAAGAAAGTTTCTTTCCATATACAGACTTTTCCTTGAGTTTTTATAATAATGACTAATACAATATTTGTCCTTCTGTGATTGACTTATTTCACTCAGCATAATATCCTCCGAGTTCATTCACATTATGTGGTGTTTTGCAGATTGTACATTATTCTTTAGGGCTGCATGGTATTCCATTGTGTGTAAGTACTATAGTTTGGTTATCCATTCTTCTGTTGATGAGCACCTAGGTTGTCTCCATCTTTTGGTTATTGTAAATAGTGCTGCGATGAACATGGGGTGCACATATCTGTTCTTGTCCTGGCTCTCACTTCTTCAGGATATATACCTAGTAATGGGATTGCTGGATCAAATGGTATTTCTAATCTCAACTTTTTAGGGCATCACCATACTGCTTTCCACAGTGGTTGTATCATTTTACAGTCCTACAAGCAGCATATGAGAGTCCCGATCTCTCCACATCCTTGCCATGAACTTTGCTGTTAGTGCTGGAGCAAGATGGTATCTCATTGTTGTTTTGATTTGCATCTCTCTAATGGCTAAAGGGGAGCTCTGGTAGCATAGTGGCTAAGACACTTGCCTGCTAACCAGATGGCTGGCGGTTCAAACCCACAAGCCACTCCTCGGAAGGAAGGTTGGGCAATCCTACTTCCATAGTGATACTGCCTTGGAAACCCAACGAGGGGTCGCTATGAGTTGGGGCCGACTCGACGGCACACAACAAGAACAACAACAAATGGCTAAAGATTGTGAACATTTCTTCCTGTGTTTCTTGGCCACCTGAACATCCTCTTTGGTGAAGTGACTAATCATGCCTACTGCCCATTTTGAATTGGATTGTTTGTCCTGTCGTTGTTGAGATGTTGGAGTTTTCTATAAATTTTAGAGATACGTCTCTTGTCAGTTATGTTGTTGCCAAATATTTTTTTTTCCCAATCTGTAGGTTCTCTTTTGACTCTTTTGGAGAAGTCTTTGGAAGCACATAAAAATTTAATTTTTAGAAGTCCTATTCATCTAGTTTATCTTCAGCTGTTTGTGCATTTTGGGTTATCCTTGACAGTCTATTTGCTAGCACTAAATACTCATTGAATGAATGAATGAATGAACAAAAAAAAAGGAATGGTGATTGCTTATACATATTACCTTGTAGTCTTGCCTAGTTGTCCTGAGAGAGCTTTGAGAAAGATGTGACAGAGAGTGCTAACGCTAACCAAAATCTATGTATCCAAAGTCTTTTCTTTCTTGGCACATTTTTAGACTACATATCCTAGCATCTTTATATTTAGAGCCATGTTATTGATCACTATTGGAATGGAACCAGTAGTGTTATTAATGGAATTGTATCCCTCCAAAATATATGTCACCTTGGCTGGGCCATGATTCTCAGTATTATGTAATTATCCTTCATTTTGTGATCTGATAAAATTATCTGAAGTGTTATAAATCCTAACTTCTATGATGTTAACAAGGCAAGATTAGAGGCAGTTCTGTCAATAAGGGAAGATACAATCTATAGGATTAGGTTGTATTTTGAGTCAGTTTATTTTGAAATATAAAAGAGATTAAACAAGGGAGCAGAAATCAGAGGGACCTCCTACCACAAAGAAAGAACTCAGAGCAGATTGTATTCTTAAGGGTGCAGGATTCCTCTGCTGAGAACTTCTTCCTAGACCCAGAGGAGGATCAAGATGCATGGGAATCTCCAAGGAATGCTGGGCACACAGATACTGAAAAGAAATGGGGACCTTCCTCTTAAATTGTGAGCTGTAAGAAGAAGCCTTCCTCTAGAGCCTGCTCTCTGAATTCAGACTTCTAGGCTCCTAAACCTTAAGAGAATAAATTCTGTTTGTTAAAACCATTCACTTTTGGTATTTCTGTTATAGCAGCACTAGAGAACTAAGACAGGAGCTCTGGTGGGGTAGTGCCTAAGGCATTTGACTGCTAACCAGAACGCTGGCAATTCAAACCCACCAGCCACTCCTTGGAAGGAAGATTGGGCAATCTACTTCCATACAGATACTGCCTTGGAAACCCAAGGAGGGGTTGCTATGAGTTGGATCCAACCCAATGGCAGTGAGTTTAGAGAACTAAGATAACTTGTGAAGTATGGCACCACAGGCTAAGGTATTTAAGTGCAGGTGTGCCTCTTCCATGGTGCTCACTCTTCTGCTATATGGTGGTGGAATGCAGAGGACATGATCCTAGCATAAGCAAAGTATGGCTCACAAGCCAAACCTGCCCTTCTTTGTTTATGTTAGTAAAGTTTTCTTAAAAAACAGTTATACTTATTTGCTTACGCATTGTCTATGGCTACTTTCACACTACAACCACAGAGTTGGGTACTTGTAACTGATTTAGACTTACTGTATGATCATTTACAGAAAACATTTGCAACCCCTGGGAAAAGAAGATAGTAGAACTTCATGATCCCCAATTGACTGTGTGAAGAAGAACTCACCACCTCCCCATGCCATCAACCCATGCTGAACTAGCATAGAAGCAAAAAAAGCAAACTTTTATTCTGTTAAAACATCAAAGCTTCTAGACTCCTTATTCCTGTAGGTATCTTGGCCTCATTAATACAACTGAGATGTGCATATTCTAGATATCCAGGAAGGAGCCTGGTTGGCACTTTGTTGTTGTTGTTATGTGCCCGTCGAGTCGGCCCGACTCATAGCGACCCCTCCTTGGGTTTCCGAGGCAGTATCACTACGGAAGTAGGATTGCCCAACCTTCTAGGTTGGCACTAGTGGTTTGCAATTGATTGCTAACACAAAGGATGGCAATTGGAATCCATCCAGCAGCTCTGCAGAAGAAATGATCTGGCTAACTGCTTCTATAAAGATGAGAGCCAAGAAAACCCTATGGGGCAGCTCTACTCTGTAACACATGGGTCAACATGGGTTGACTTAGGGTGGTGAACAACAACAACCATTACAAGATACCCAGGGCAGCAATCAAATGATTCCTGTTTCTCTGATCCATCAACATGTGAAGGTTGTTATTTAGTTCTTCTATTGACTTCTGATATCTCTGTTAATTAGAGAAATTCTAAGACCTCAAATCAGGAATTTCCTCTGCAATATGACTTTCATGAAGATTGTGACTACCAAATTGTGTGATTTAACTGAGTGAATAAGTACCACAGGAAAAAAGACCTAAACAGCTTCCCAAACACATGCTTGGTGTGGGTGGTGGTAGCAGCGGTGGTACCGGTGGTGGTAGGGATGGACAGATTGAAAAAAATTGTGAAGCTTTTCTACACTTCAGGCCCCCTCCAGAGTTAGGGGAATTAAAACCAAAAAGCAGGGATTTATTTGATCATAAATTTCTGTTAGAAGAGCAGTTCACTGCTATCCCTGATCGCTTCAAAGACAAACACTAGGGAAAGGAGCCCAAGATGAGATCAAGATTAACTTTGTCATAATCTATGACACATTGAAAGTGACTGCATTGTCTTTGTGGGAGTTTGAAGATAAGGGTTTTTATCAGCTTATATTTGGAATGTATCTCCTTTGGCAGGAGAATAGGCCAAAATTTCTGTATTCTCCAACAGTGGCCATTTGGCCATCTTGCCCATTCCATTCCTTAGGGATCATGGAATGAAGATGTTTACCCTCCTGCTGGTGGTTGCTTTGGTTTAACAGAACATAGTGACCTGGGAACAATAAAGCAGTTATAGATTAACTGATCCTGGCTTCCTGGTACCATGGACTCATCAAAGTTCAGGTTGGATAGCTATTGCTAAGATTATTTATGAGGGCCCCATCCAAGTATTTTCCATGCTAAGTACAAGGTTAGCACTGAAAGTCATGCATCTTTCCTGTTGATTTTCTGTTCATCCACTGGGAGCTGATATTGGCTGCCAACAGCCCATATTCCTCCTGTTGAATGTTCTGTTTGACTCACCAAAACAAACAAACAAACAAAAGAAACCTAAAAAACAAACCTATTGCCATCAAGTTGATTTTTGATTCATAATCTTTATGGAAGCAGATTGCCAGACCTTTCTTTTGTGGTGCTTCTAGGTGTGTTGGCACCACTGACTTTTGAGTTAGTAGATGACAACATACAATTTGTGCCACCCTGAGTTCCTTATTTGACCTGCATAGTGTTTTAAAATCAGAAAGACTTCACACAAGAGTCTAGTTTTCCAATTTCTCTTAATAATAATAATAATAATAACAAAACCATGTAAAACTACTGGGCTTTCATTCCCATGTATCAATAAGTTAGAGCTAACATCTTCCAGCCTGACACGGTCTCCAGAACTACTTCTTAATCCTGGCCTGCCTCAGTTTTTGCGTTACTTGCTTGGCTTCTGTAGGCACTGGCATTCCTGACTCTTGCTTCACAGCTCTCTGGCTGTCTGCTCTGCTTATCCTTATTTTGGTAACAGAAATATCACTTGAGTTTGAATCAGAAAACCTAGATTGGCATCTTAGATTTATCATTGTGTGATCTGCAGAAGTCTGTACCTCTAGTGTTATGAATAGAATTGTGTCCTCCCAAATATGTGTTTAAATCCTAACCTCTATGCCTGTGGTTACTATCCCATTTGGGAATGGATTGTCTTTGTTATGCCTATGCAGGATTAGTGTTGGGTGTGTCTTAAATCATTCCCTTTTGAGATATAAAAGAGATTAAACCAGGAGATGTAGAGATGGGAGAAGATTGACCTTAGCCACAGGGAATCCTCTAAGGAAACAGGAATTGAGCAGAAGAGATAAGAACATTCCCTGAGAGCCAAAAAGGAGCAAAAGGCTTCTCCTTGAGCCAGGGCCCTGAATTTGGACTTGTAGTCTCCTAAATTGTGAGAAAATAAATTTCTGTTTGTTAAAGGTATTCAGTCATGGTATTTCTGTTATAACAGTACTAGATTACTAAAATATCTAGTTTCATCTGAGGCAATGGAGAGGTTCAGTGGTAGAATTCTCACCTGTGTAGAGAACTGAATTTAATTACTGACAAGTGCATCTTGTGTGTTGCTGATACGTTTCGGTGGAGCTTCCAGACTAGATGAACTAGGAAGAGAGGTCCCGTCGCATGTTTTCCGGATGCCAGGGTCATTTCTGTCAAAGCACTGTCACAGTGGCAGTTTTACATTTTATCTGTGTGATTGTTATTTGTCTGCTTCTCTCACTGGAACTATAAGCTTGATGAAGACAGGAGCTGAGTCTGTTTTCATTGAATCTGTAGCTGAAGTCCAGTTATACAGTAGACACTCAATGTGTTTTTGAAGAAATGAAACAATAGAAACTATAAATGGAGGAATAAAGAGACTAGATGCAGGGTGGTCAGTGTTGAGACTGATGAGATGGCTCTGAAGGAGAAGGGCCTGAAACCAAGGCAATTTTCTCATGCATTATCTTGGCTCATCTCGACAACATTCCATCTTTTGCTTTGTTGTTGTTGTTAGATGCTATAGAGTCAGCCCTTGACTTAAGGCAATTCCATGTGTATCAGAGTAGAACTTTGCTCCACAGGGTTTTCAGTGGCTAAGTTTTTGGAAGTAGATTGATGGATTTTTCTTCTGAGGTACCTTTGGGTGGACCTGAACCTTTCAACTTTTTGGTTAGTAGCTGAGCACTTAAATGTTTATGCCACCCAAGGGCTCCTGAACGATGCTGTTGTTAAGTGCCATCAAATTGGCTCCAACTCATAGTGCAGCAGAATGAAACACTGCCCAGTCCTGCACCATCCTCACAATCCTTGCTATACTTAATGTTATCACTTCCTTCATTGCTATTAGTTTAGTATTTGCTGAATATTTATGCTGGTCTTCTTTTGTATTTTGATGTAAAGGTTTATCATTTTTCTTTGAGGTTACCCTGTGATTTATAGTTTTTTTTCCAAGTGTAGAACAGTCCATTCTATCTTGTAGTTGTCTTGACTTCCCTACCATCTAGAAGTTCTATAATGACACAGATTTTTTTCCCTCTTTTTGGTTTGTAGTTGTCCTCATTTTTCGGTTGGTGTCTCTGGTTCCCTGTTTACAATCTTGTAGGCTTATTTACTTTGGATACTTCCATAGCTGG
>NW_006921592.1:29654617-29657084 GCF_000298275.1 Orycteropus afer afer
CCTTTGCCCTTCCAATGTGTTATCAATTTCTAATAATTTAGTATTAATCTTCTGGATTTCTATCTGTAGATTTAGAGTCATTTCTAATTTTTCATTTATTTTGTCATTTTGTTCTTGTATTTTCTTCCAGAATTCTTCTAGGGTTTTGTTTGTGTTTTCCTTGGTCTGTCTCTCAATCCTTTGAAGGTACCTTAATATAATTCTTTTTAATTCCTTATCAGGGAGTTCCAATGCTGCCTCTTCCTCAAGGATATGTTTTGGGTCTGTATCCTGGTCCCTTGTTTCTCCTGCTTTATCTTGTTTCTTTGTGTGGACTGTGATGTTCTGTTGTCTCCGAGGCATTGTGATGTTTTGTGTTTATATTTAATTGGTGATTATATGTTGGAGTGACTTGCCCACAATTTTCATTTTCTTTGTTTTGTTTGTTTGTTATCTATACAGGCAGGGTACTGTGCTGTGCTCCTCTGTTCACTAGTTGACAGCACTGATACACTCACCACCTGTCTCCTTTCCTTTATCAGCCTCTTGTATGTCCTTGCTGACCCTGGCAAACAGAACCTGTTCTTAGGTCCCTGGAATCTGAATGAGAATGCTATCACTTTAAAATCCAAAATGGTTGCCACTTGTAAAAATTCAAAATGGCTGTGCACTTAGTCACTTTAAATATCCAAAATGGCCACCACTCGTAAACATTCAAAATGGCTGCCACGTGTAAACACTCAAAATGGTTGCACCCTCCAAACAGCAGAAAGTCCACAGCTCAGGTTGTCTCCCTCCTTGCTGTTTCCCTTCCTAGTCATAGGCCACCAGAGCAGTTGTCCCTGCAGCCCTTGGTGACTGGGACTGATCTTTAGGTCAATTCTCAGGCCCCAACACCACTTGGAAATATTCAGGTTGTTGGTCTCATCAGAGTAGCTGACAGTCCGCAGCTCCAACCGTCTCTGTACTCCCTGTTTTCATTCAGGTTTTTCCACTAGTTGGTGCCTAATCCACTTCTGTATAATTCCTTAAAAGTTCAGGGTTCCAGGATTATGTTCTGTATCTCTGTCAATTGGTTTTTCTTTTCTTTGTTGAAGAAGGTCTTTGTCGCTTGTCTGCCTAGTCCTCCATCTTTGCTCCTTAATACTTTAAAGACGACTTGTGAATAAAATAAAAAAGGCCAAATCAACTGCCATTGAGTCTATTCCGACACATGATACCCCTATATGACAGAGTAGAACTGCCCCACAGGGCTTCCAAGGTTGTAAATATTTACATTTCATCTTTCTCCTGCAGAGCAGCTACTGAGTTTTAACCACTGACCTTTTGGTTAGCAATCAAATGCCTTAACCACTGTGCCACCAGAGCACCTTTGACTGATGCTAGATAATGTTAAATCTAGCTTGGGGTTCTGCATCATGAAAGTTTCATAAGATCAGGCCCAAACCTGTGTGTGGTGTAGACTCAGAGTTTTAATTTTTATGGGTGACTTTTTTTTCTCCTGCCAAAACTCCAGGCAGATGGCATGTTTATGCCAGGAGCTCAATTCTGTTTCTATCTCTCACTCTTTTTGTTTTGCTCTCTGCAGACCTTTGAACTCTAGTTCTCTTGCTTTATAGGGTCCATATTTCCATCTGAAAATCCCCTCCTCCTTCTGGCATCAGCTCATATTTATTCCTCCGATTTGATTCTACGCTGTTCTTGGAATCTGAGTATTCCTTTTCTTCTTATCACACTGAGTTATGTGGAAAATATTTTTGTTACCTTTTATCCAGCATTTATGTGTGGCAAGGGGCATGCTTGGATCACCTTGGTAGGCGGAAGTGGTTTAGTCAATTTTCTATACATATTCTTAAAAGTGTTTTATCATGAAACCCAACACAGTGTTCTGCTATCTGCATATCCGCACACACCTCTTGTCACAGGGAGGACAATTCTGCTGTGTAGTTGTTATCTGGCATTGGGTTTCAAGCTCATGGACATAAAAGTATGGTGATGTCCTGGGCCCTGAACTTCAAGCCCAATGGCAGATAGCAGCTGGTGTTCAGGAGCCCAGAGAAGAACACCTCTGATCTCCACATTTTACCATGATGTGACACTTAATAGTTAGTTGCTTAATAACTGTATACTTACACGTGGATTGGAGAAGATGGGGTGATTGGTGTGTCCTTTATGGTGGAATAAAAATCCTAGGATTAGAATGGGGACCTGCAATCAGGATATTTTTTCAAGACCAGAATGATTGTTGACCCAATACAGCATCCATCTTACTCTGCTGTGCCTTTCATCCATTCCGAAAATAGAGATAACAACAATGCTGTCTCAAGTTCTCAAATAAATTATTTATGGGTGATTTATTTTTATTCAGCTATCATGTACTTATTATGTGCAAAGATTTTTGCTTGGCTCTGTGGGATATAACAGGAGCTCTGGTGGCATAGTGCCTAAGGCATTTGACTGCTAACCAGAAGGCTGGTGGTTCAAACCC
>NW_006921592.1:29657184-29679138 GCF_000298275.1 Orycteropus afer afer
ATGTTTTCAAAGTGCCTATTCTATACTGTACTGCCATAAATATGTATGTATGTATATATATATACACACATACATATATAAGCACTCTGGTGGTATAGTGCCTAAGGCATTTGACTGCTAACCAGAAGGCTGGTGGTTCAAACCCACCAGCCACTCCTTGGAAGGAAGGTTGGGCAATCTACTTCTGTAGTAATACCATCTCAGAAACCCAAGGAGGGGTTGCTATGAGTCAGAGCCCACTTGATGGCAGTGAGTTTTTTGAGAGTGATGGGATATAACACAATGAATAAGATATAGACTCAACCCTTAACTACCTATAGTGTAATGGAGGGCAGGGGAAGTATAGAATTAAGTGTAATAATAACTATTCTTTACCAAATGGTTTCCATATGTCATGTACTGTGCTAAGAAACTTTATATAGATTATCTCATTTAATCTTCACAATAACCCTACAAAATGGAGATTGTTACATTGTCTCCATTTTGTTGACGAGGAAACTAAAGCATGGAAAGGTTACGAAACATTCAGAAGGTCACACAGCATGAGAGAAAGAGAACCAGGATTGCACCCCATTCATTCTGACTCCATACTTGAAAGGTTGAACTATTCTCCCACATGGCTGCCCAAATAATAACCTGTGATAAAACTAACCCAGTTTCTGTTGAGTTGATTCCAACACATGGCAACTCCATGTATGTCAGAATAGAACTGTGCTCTGTGAAGTGTTCAATGGCTGCTCTTTTGGAAGCAGTTGTCCAGGTCTTTCTTCCACACTACTTCTGAGTGGATTTGAACTGCCAATGTTGTGGTGAGTAGTTGAGAGTTTAACCATTGTGCTACAACATGTTAGAAGATAACATGTTCCATAAGAATAGCTCAGGCTGAGGGCACCAAGGGAGGGCTGAGGAAAGGCTTTATGGAAAAGCCAATTTTTCCTGGGTCTTGAAGAATAAATGGTGTTTTGACAGGTAGTGATGGGAGAAGAGGTGCCTTAGGGGTAGGAAACTACCTAAGCAAAGGTAGCACTGCAGCATCTTTTGTTAACAGCAAGGAAAAAGTCTGACATGGTGAAGTGAAGGATGAGGCAGGAAAGCACAGTTGGGAATTACCTTTCAGACCTAGAACTTTGCAGCTGGTCACGTGGTCATAGCTGATATTCAGAACTACCTTCTTCCACCACCCATTCTGTATTTCCCTTGCCCTCAGCAAGCACTTCAGCTGGTCGTGGTTCTTTGCCTGGTGGGGTGACCCAAACCTTCATTCCTGAGGGGTCTGTGCCCTTAGCAGTCATATCAGAATTGGGTTGCTGTAATTTTCCATTGACTTTAATCACAGGGCATGGTAGTACTAAAAGACGTCCTAAAGAATCTCCTGGATTCCAGACATACTCATCTTTACCTCCATTATGTAAAACCAACCCAATTTCCCCTTGGTAATCAGGATCTATCACACTAGATAACACAGTAATGCTCTTCCTTGCCTGTTGATCCAGAGGCATGAGGAAGCCAAAATGGCCGGGTGGCATACTTAATTTCCAGTTCAATGCAATCAGTGTTGTATCTCCAGGTGGGAGGAGATGTGTGGCATTTCTCTCACTGTTGGTCATGCCTGTGAATGACTGAAGCCTCTTAAGTTGAAAGTCTTCTCTGTTCAGGAGCAGCAGTGGGAAATCCAGGGACGGATGATCCAATAAGCAAGGTAAGCATGAGTTTACTTATGCTTACTAACTAATTTGTGGTAACAGTTTCATGTGGGTTTCACCACATCTTTGATGTTCACTAAAGATTAGTAAATAAGCACAAGTAAACCCATGCTTATCTTGCTTACTGGGTACTCTGTCCCTGTCGAAAAAAACAAAACCAAACTCACTGCCATCAAGTTGGATCTTAACCATAGAGACCCCTCCCTCCTTGGATCTCCAAGGCAGTATCACTATGGAAGTGGATTGCCCAACCTTCCTCCCAAGGAGCAACTGGTGGGTTTGAAACGCCAGACTTCTGGTTAGTAGTCAAATGCCTTATGCATTATGCCACCAGAGCTCCTCTGTCCCTGTCAGAGATTGTAAATTTGAAAAAAGGCTTTGATTCTGTAGGGAGGTGCTGTGGAGTTAGGAGAGAGACAGATGCCAGCCATACCTAGAAGCAGAATCTTTGATGTGGTGAAAAAGTGTGGAATTGTTCACTGCAAATTAGTTAGTAAGCTTTTCTTGCTTAGCTCTGGTGTCATAGTGTTTAAGGCATTTGACTGCTAACCAGAAGGCTGGAGGTTCAAACCCACCAGCCACTCCTGGGAAGGAAGGTTGCGCAACCTACTTCTATAGTGATACTGCCTCAGAAACCCACAGAGGGGTCGCTATGAGTCGGATCTGACTCGACAGCAGTGCGTTGCATTGTGTTGCTTGCTTACCTTGCTTATTGTGTAACCTGCCACTGGAGAAATTTGTCTCATGGAGGAAACACAGTAACTTTAGAGGTTTTTAAATCTCCTCTGGGGTTCAAAGGCAAGGCTTTTTAACCTGGAGGTTCTGGGTACACAGGTAGTGTTTTGGTTACCTAGTGCGGCTCTAACAGAAATACCACAAATGGCATGGTTTAAACAAACAGGAGTTTATTCTCTTACAGTTTTGGAGGCTGGAAGTCCAAGTTCAAAGCGCCAGGCTCGAGGGGCTCAGTGAAAGCCCCTTGACATTGGGCTGCAGCTCTGCCTCTTGCTCCCACTGAAGCTAGAGGCATCTCTTCATTCAGGCAGCTACTGGCTGCTGAGGCTGACAAGCCCAAGGTTGACAAGTAAAAAGACATAGTCCCAATATCACCAAACAACATGGCAGGCCATTTATTCAAGTCCATTTAAAGTCCCAAGTCTGGCAGAGCTGAACAGCCACTTGACTACATGCAGGATCCAAGTATGCCATAAGTTAGAGACCATTTCCAAAACTGCTGCTTATATATGGGAAGCGGACCACATCCGTAAAGCAGTTACTCAGCTGCTTGTGATCGATCCCACCATGCCAGTCTCATCATGGGGAATAAATATCACCAGCTGCCCACCCACTCAATCAGGACCAGCCAAGTTGACACACAACCTTAACTACCACAGGTAGATTTTAGGGGGTCTGGAATCTCAGGAACTTGTGGGCAGTGTTTTGTGTTACATAAAAGCAAGTGGTTCTTGTCTGGGGAGATGGTCTGTAAAATGTACCACTTTCTCTCAGGTTCAGAATCCCTGGGTGGTACAGTTAATGTGCTCAGCTGCTAACCTAAAGGTTGGTGGTTCATGTCCACCCACAGGTGCCTTGGAAGAAAGGCACGGAGATCTACTTCCAGAAAATCAGCCACTGAAAACACCATGGAACACAGTTCTACTCTGACATACACAGCATCCCCATGAGTCAGAAGTTACGCTACTGCAACTGCTTCTCTAAGGGTTCATGACCAAATAAATACTGCAAAACACTGCTCTAGAGAGACAGCGTGTCACCAACAGTCTGAGCAGATCCTTCCTTGCAGTCAGGAACTGGGACAATGTCCTGAAGTTTCAGGAGTCTGTGATTTAGTAGAAGTCAGGACGGAGAGTTTAAATTCCAGATTTACAAGCAAAACTTTCCAGAGACAGAACATCACCAGGCATCAGTGGAAGCCTGCTTTGTGTCAACCTCCCACAGGACTGCGGTTCATCTTGGTAAGCAGCCCCAACAGGAGAAATACTAGGTAAAGAAACCTCATTGTGAAAGTGTAAGTAGGAACAGCAACACTTTGAGCCTTGGTCCCAGGAGGTTTACAAGGGTAATGTTGTTGTTATGTGCCCTGTCGGACCTGACTCAAAGCGATCCCTCCTTGAGTTTCTGAGGCGGGATCAGTACGGAAATAGATTGCCCAACCTTCCTTCCAGGGAGTGGCTGGTGGGTTTAAACCGCCAGCTTTCTGGTTAGCAGTCAAGTGCCTTAGGCACTATGCTACCAGAGCTCCCTACAAGGGTAACAGGAAGGTGCAATTTCCAGACAGATGACAGCTCTCTGGAAGGATCTGTTGTCCACTGCCCTTTTACCTCAGCCCACCAGAGTCACTCAGCAGTGGCAAAATAGGCTTGGCAATGAGGGAGCTGTGGGCAAGGCCTCTGAGAAAGCCCTTCATTTTCTCCTGTCGGTCATGTTTCAATGTTCACCTGGCAGGTCCTGCTGTCATCAGCTAGCTGAGGTGGTCAAGGGAGGGAAGACTGAACCCCAGTGACAAACATGAGGTTTCCAGGCAAATCCTTTGATTTGCAGAAATAGTTGTGGTGGAGGCTGGTTTGGTCATCAGCAGTGTATTTTTCGTAACGAAATTCTTCCATAAAGAGAAACAGAGTCCTGTGTCTATTAGGATTGGAGTTGGCTGTAGGCTGCGGAAAAACAAGACAACAGCAGCTTAAGCATGCCAGAAATGTGTCTCTCAAATCCACTGTGGGGCAATCTGGGCTGGTTTGGCAACTCCAGGATCAGCAGGGACCCAGGCTCCCTCCAACTTGTTTCTCCTCCAAACTTCGGTGCTGCTTCATGACCCAAGATGGCCCCCTCATCCTCAGTCATTATACGCCATTACATACAACCACATACTAGCCCATAGAAAGAGGAAGAGGGGAACAAGGGTGCTCCCTTTAAGAACGCTTACCTCAATCTCACAGAGAACTTCTGGTTACATTCCATTGCCCAGAATATGGGCACATGGCTGCAACTAGCAGTAAAGAAAAAGCTTTACTTCAAGGTGGGCACCTGTGTCCAGCTAAACATCAAGGGTTCTACACCAAAACAATGTATATTAGGGATAACTTGGTATCTCTGCCACACTGTAACCTCAGAAAAATTGGAGTGTTTGATTATATTTGGGTAACTAGAGAGGCCAATCCACCTTGGCTAGCCTGAGTGAGCCTATGTAAGTACCCCTGACTTTATGAGGGAAGCTTACAACTGTCTGCTTTTTATTATTATTATTATTTAACATCTGATTGTTAGCGTTATGTACTACAAACAACATTGCTGCACGTAATTTGTTGATGTTCTCATTCTCAGATGTTCACTCACAGACATTCAAAGATCAGATTTATAAAGATACTGATAAAAGGCAATAATAATGAAAATTGAAAAACAAAACAAAACAAAAAGAGGTATTGAATTTCAGAACCAACTTATGACGGAGTCATCAGAATGGAACTTTGTCATAAGTTGGGGACTACCTGTGTTTATTTTGATGACTTAGTTCATTCTTTCCTACCACCTTGGGCACTTTTATGTAACACCCTTTCTGTTGGTAGGAGAGTGAGAAGCAAGAATTATTCATTCATTCTTTTGTTTACTCCTTGTCCCATTATGCTGGCTCAATTTCTTCAGGGCTATGATCTTTAACAGAAATGAGCTCAGTTATGTATGTCCTTAGGTGTGTACCTTAGTCAGGCTTCTCTAGAGAAATAGAACCAGTAACGTATATGTACATGTGTATGCACATATATCATTGTTGTGTGTTGTGGAGTCGATTCTGCCTCATAGCAACCTATAGGACAGAGTAGAACTGTGCCACAGGGTTTCCAAAGTTGCAATTTTTATAGAAGCAGACTTCCCTATCTTTCTTCTACAGAGCAGCTGGTGAGTTCAAACCCTGATCTTCTGGTTAGCACTTAACTGCTACATCACCCGGAATCTCTCTCTCTCTCTCTCTCTGAGCTGCACTTTTTCCAGGACGGATTTGTTCATTCTTCTGGCAGTCCATGTTATTTTCAGTATTCTTCACCAATACCACAATTCAAAAGCATCAGCTCTTCTTCAGTCTTAGGTTAGTGAAGTAAAGATTTTTTTTTTTTTTTCCCTATCCGAGTTCATGAACTCCCTGAGGTCCAGTGTCATGATGAACATCTGACACTCCAGATGAAGGGGTGCTCATCATTGCCAGAGTGGATGCATCCAATTACTAGTCATTTTTTTTCCCCAAGAAGTGCTGCAATTACTGGATTTATTCTCTCAGAAGTTCCTATTGACTATCATTTTAGCCATTCTTTCCATATGGATCTCATACAATGTTGGCAAGTACATTTCAGCAAATAGTAACTCATCTTCTTCCAGGCTTAGAGTGGGGAATCGGGATCTAAGTTTCCCAAGTACCTTTTAGCAAATATTAACTCATCTTCCAGGCTTCAACTGCAGGTCAGGGGGACTGCTCCAGAAGTAGTGGCTTGAAGGACCAGATTAATAGAATAAACTTCATTCTGAACTTCAGAATATAGACTTGAATGATGAAACACCTTCTTGGCTGAAAGAGACAAACACACACAGTCATTGATCAGGAATGACGGATCAGTGCTTTGAGATTCTTGCACAACCTGTCACCTTTCTCCTGGGTCTGTCTTTGCCTCCCTTTCCCACTAGCAATATCAGTAGCTTTCCTGGGCTTACACCTTTTACTGGGACAGCATTGGGTGGTGTTATGGGTTGGATGTGTCCTGCCAAAATATGTGTTGTAAATTCTTGGCTGCTAACCAAAAGGTCTGTGGTTGACACCTACCAGCTGCTCCACAGGAGAAAGATGTGGCAATCTGCTTTCATAAAGATTAACCCACTGCCATAGAGTCAATTCTGACTCATAGCTACTCCCATTGGGTTTCCAAGGCTGTAAATTTTTTTGGAAGTAGATTCTCTCATCTTTCTACCACAGAGCAGCTGGTGGGTTTGAACCATCAATCTTCAGATTAGCAGTCAAATGTCTTACCCA
The DNA here is from genome assembly GCF_000298275.1 of Orycteropus afer afer. NCBI lineage: Eukaryota > Metazoa > Chordata > Mammalia > Tubulidentata > Orycteropodidae > Orycteropus > Orycteropus afer. The sequence goes on from NW_006921592.1 coordinate 29,663,920, forward strand.
CTACACCTTGGAAATGTTTGGGGCAGTTCTACTCTGTCCTATTGGGTCGCTATGAGTTGGAATCTGCTTGATGGTAATGAGTTTGAGTAACTTGTGGGTGTAATCCCATTTGGGAATAGAGTTTCCATTGTTACATTAATAAATCCATATCAGCATAGGGTGTGTCTTAAACCAATCACTCTTGAGATATAAAAGAAGCAGATTAGGCACAGAAGAAAGCAAGCACAAATGAGAAAGACTGATGCCTCATGGAGGTCTTCAAGAATCCAGAGACAGCGAAAGACACAAAAATTTTCCCCCAAAGTGGACAGAGAGAGCCTTCCCCTAAAGCCAAAGTACTGAATTTGAACTGGCTTCCTAAACTGTGAGAAAATAAATTGTCTTCATTCCAGCCACCCACTTGGGGTGTTTCTCTTACAGGAGCACTAAGACAAGTGGGTTATCGCTCATATGGTGCTTTATAAGTGAACAATCACAGACAGGAATTAAATGAAAGCTCAGTGCTAGTGGAGATGAGACTTAATTCATTTTTCAGTGCTACACACATATACCTGACCAGTACTGGATTACCTAGTAAGCACAGATTTACTTACTGATTTGTAGTGAACAATTTCACGTTTTTCCAACATGTCAAAGATTCTGCTTATAGACATGGCTGGCATCTATGTCTTGTCCAACCCCACAGCACCTTCCCACAGAATCAAAGTATCTTTTCAAGTTGACAATCTCTAATAGGGATGGAGTATCCAGTAGGCAATGTAAGTCAGAGTAAGGCTTACTTGTGCTTACTTACTAATCTTTAGTGAACAGTTTCACATGTTTCTCACCACATGGAATATACTTAATATGGATCCTCCACCCCTGCTCCTAATATACTAGCAGCACAGAAACCAGCATTCATCTCTTGGTAGCAGACAATTCCTACAAACTTTGGAGGGCTTTCTAAGACAGTTAAGTGAATATTCATGCAAGTGCTATTAAAATGAAACATCTATTTCATAAAAGGGGAAAAGAGAAATATCTTGGGGAAATAAACAGCAGTTCAAGGCACCTGGGAAAAACTAGATGCTACATGTTACTTGCTTTATTGTAATTGCAAGGTAGAATCCATCTTCCAATCATATAGCAAACATCCTCAGGTGTCCCCACTCCCTTCTCCCCAAGTTGATTGACTTGCTCAACACGATACTAAATGGCGGCTGATTATATTTTCCTTGGATCTCAGCGTCCTATAGATAATAGTTCGGGGCTAGAGGTGTTTCTCTAGCTGTATAATCACCTACTGATTCTTTTCAGAGTTGTGTAGTGTGCACTTTCTCAGATAGGATGATCTAGGTAATGGGATGTGGATTAAGTGATGGAAGGACATGTTTCTTCTTTCCTTGGAATCCATAAAATTCATGGTCCATTCTGCAAATGTGGTCCTTGTGGACTCATGGATTCAGGACTCTTGGATTGCTTTTACCCCTCCATGTGGGATCAGAGCTCTCCTGCTCAGTGACTTCTCTAAATCTGTGGTTGTCAACCCTGGTTGCCCATTAGAATCACCTGAAGAGTGATTTTTGTTTAACAACCATACCTGGGCCCCACTCTGAACACCAGTTGCCATGCAGTTAATCCCAAGTCCTGGTGACCCCATGTTTGTCAGAGTAGAAGTGTATTCCATTGGGTTTCAGTGGCTGGTTTTTCAGAAGTAAATCACAAAGCCTTTCTTCCAAGGTGTCTCAGGGTGGACTTGAACTCCAACCCATATCACCCAGAGATGCCTGGGACCCATTCCAGGAGTTTATAAAAGCTCTCCAGGTGATTTAATTGAGCACTCAGGTTTCAGAACATTGGCTCTAAATCCTTATAATTACTCTTGGGGATTTCTTCTGTTCAGGGACCTACAGATGACTCTTACCTGAGACCCAGCCTCCTAGTTTAAAAAAGATTGGCATCAGCTCAAACCAGATGAGCACCTAATGGAGTCTTTCTTCTTGATGTAATCAGAAGGATGAGAAGTTTGGGAGAGAAAATGAGCATGTCTTCTCTCTTTGAGGTCAGAAAGCAATATTCATGGACTGATTCTTTCCAGAGACTTTAAAATTCTAGCTATCAACAATTTAGTGGATTGTGGAATAATTGCTTAATGATAGATTGCAAGGCCTATATCATATTACCAAAAGATTTCAGCCATTTGGTCTCCACCTCCTTCTCTAGCCTTAGAGACTGTGCTTCACACCCTTTCCACCATGTAGGGCAGCAACCTGGTCATTGAAGTTAGGAACAGTTCTACCTCCTGCCCTAGCTCACATTACTCCTGCCCTTTTCCTTAACTCCACCTGTTAAAGTTCTACTCAAGACTCACCTCAAATATTACTTTCTCCATGAAGGCTTTGCTGCCTCCAAAGCTGAAATCAACATCTTTCTTCAATGTGCTTTCACTCCACTTTGTGTTTCTATTCTAATCTTTTCCAAATTCCCATATAGTCCTTTCCAACAATTAGTTCAGAAAGTTTTACAGAAAAAGTAAACCCTGTAGCATCCTCAGCTTAATCTCTTCCTTGGGGCAGAGTTGTGACTTGTTGTAATAGTTCCGTAGGGATGCTGTAACAAAATACCACAAATTGGGTACAGCCAGAATGCTCCTTTGAAGTGAAGACGGTGAGACTTTGCCTCATGTATTTTGGACATGTTATCAGGAGGGACCAGTACCAGAAGGAGGACATCATACTTGGTAAAGTAGAGGGTTAGCGAAAAAGTGGAGGATTTGCAACAATGGGCTAAAGCATAGCAATGATTGTGAGTGTGGCACAGGGCTGGGCCTTATTTTGTTCTGTTTTACATAAGGTCACTATGAGTTGGAACCTACTTGACAACACCTAATAACAACAAGAATAGAGGAGTCCCTTGGTGGTGCAAATGATTATGTCTCTACTACTAGGCAAAAAGAAGCTCTGGTAGCATAGTGGCTAAGGCACTTGACTGCTAACCAGAAGGCTGGAGGTTCAAACCCACCAGCCACTCCTTGGAAGGAAGATGGGGCGATCTACTTCCGTAGTGATACTGCCTCAGAAACCCAAGGAGGGGTTGCTGTGAGTTGGGTCTGACTTAACGGCATATAGCAACAACAACAACAACAACAACACTAGGCAAAAGGTTGGTAGTTTAAACCCATCCAGAGGAGTCTGGGAAGACACGCCAGGGATCTATTTCCAAAAGTTCATAGACTTAAAAACCCTATGGAGCAATTCTACTCTGCACATGTAGTGTCACCAGGAGTCAATATTGACTCACTGGCAATGAACAATAACAGAACACAAAATATTATCTCATAGTTCTGGAAGCTGAAAGTTCAAATCAGGTGATAGATGTGTTGAATCTTTCTGAGAGTTTGGAATCTCTCTCTTATCTTCTGGTAACTCATGGTGCTGTTGACTTACAGCATCACATGACATTCTTCCTCTGTCTGCCTGTCACTGTGTCTCTTCTTCCCTTTTATAAGGACACTAGTCATGTAGTATTAGGACTTACCCTACTCCAGTATTTTAACCTAATTGATAACCTCTTCAAAGACCTTATTTCCAAATAATGTCACATTCACAGATGCAAAGGTAAGGACTTAGACATTTTTTGGGAGGCAATACAATTCAATGTGTAACTCTTGCCTAATGTGACAGTTTGTATGCCTAGCTCACCTACCTGAGGACAATGTTGTTGTTAAATGCTGTCAAGATGGTTCTGACTCATAGTGACACTATGTACAACCCAACAAAACACTGCTCAGTCCTGTGCCATCCTCACAATCATTGCTGTATTTGAACCTATGATTGCAACCACTGTGTCAGTCCATCTCAAGGAGGGTCTTCCTCTTTTTTGCTGACCCTCTACTTCACCAAGCATGATGTCCTTCTCCAATGGTCCCTCTTGACAACGTGTCCAAGTACGTGAGATGAAGTCTCACCATACTTCTAAGAAGCATTCTGGTCTGTATTTCAAGACAGATTTGTTTGTTCTTCTGTCAGTCCATGGTTTATTCAATATTCTTCAATAATACCATAATTCAAAGGCATCAATTCTTTTTTGGTCTTCCTTATTCATTGTCTAGCTTTCACATACATTTGAGGTGAATGAAAACACTATGCCTTGAGTCAGGCACACTTTAGTCTTCAAAGTGATATTTTTGCTTTTTTTTTTTTTTTTAACACTTTAAAGAGATCTTTTGCAGCAAATTTGCCCAATGCAGTACATCATTTTATTTCTTAACAGCTGCTTCCATGGGCGTTGATTGTGGATCCAAGTAAAAAATCCTTGACAACTTCAGTCTTTTCTCCACTTTTCATGATGTTGCTTATTGACCCACTTGTGAGGATTTTTATTTTCTTTAGTAATCCATACTGAAGGCTGTAGTCTTTGATTTTCATCAATAAGTGCTTCAAGTCTTCTTCATCTGCATATCACAGGTTGTTAATTAATCTTTTCTAATCCTGATACCACATTCTTCTTCATACAGTCCAACTTCTCAGATTGTTTGCCCAGCATACTGATTGAACAGTATGATGAGAGGATTTTGACGCATACCTTCTTGATTTTAAATCACACAATATCCCCTTGTTCTGTTTGAACAACTGCCTCTTGGTCTAGTACAGGTGCCTCACGAGCACAATGAAGTGTTTTGGAGTTCCCATTCTTTGCAGTGTTATCCATAATTTGTTATGGTCCACACAGTTGAATGCCTTTGAGTAGTCAATAAAGAAAAAGTAAATATCATTCTGGTATTCTTTGCTTTCAGCCATGATCCATCTGATATTCTTCATTCCACATCCCCTTCTGAATCTGGCTTGAATTTCTGGCAGCTTCCTGCTGATGTACTTCTGCAATGACTTTTTAAAATTATTTTAGTAAAATTTTACTTGTGATATTAATTTCAATAATTTCCACATAGACAAGATTCCAGCATTCCTTCCCTTTGTTGAAACATTTCAATTGCTATTCTGTCAGTCAATTCCTGGAGGGTTTTTTTTTTTTTTTTTTTTTTGCCAATGCCTTCAGTACAGCTTGGACTTCTTTAAATACTTTTGTTTCTTGATCATATGCTACTTCCTAAAATGTTCAGTATTGACCAATTCTTTTTGGTTCAGTGACTCTGTGTATTCCTTCATCTTCTTTTGATACTTCCTGCATCACTCAACATTTTGTCCATAGTAACCTTCAACACTGAAACTCAAGGCCTGGATGTTTTCTTCAGTCTTTTCAGGTTGAGAAATGCCAAGTGAGTTCTTCCCTTTTGGTTTTCTAACTCCAAGTCCTTGCTCATTTGCAATATGATACTTTTTCTTCTTGAGCTACCCTTTGAAATCTGTTCAGCTCTTTTACATTTTTTTTCCTTTCATTTTAGGTACTCTGCATTCAAAAGCAAGTTTCAGAGTCTTATCTGAATCCATTTCGGTCTTTTCTTTCTTCCTTCTCTATTTAATGACCTTTTCCTTTCTTCATGTATGATGTCCTTCCTGTTACAACTTGTCTGATGCTTGATCATTAGTGTTCAATGCATCTGATCTATTCTTGAGATAGTATCTAACTTCAAGTGGAATATACTCAAGTTTGTATTTTGGCTCTCATGGGCTTGTTTTAATTTTCTTCTATTTCAACTTGAACTTGTATAGGAATAATTGATGGTCTGTTCTGCAATAAGCCCCTGGCCTTGTTCTGGCTAATGATATTGAGCTTCTCCATCATCTTAAAATTGTATTTTCGATACCTAAGTCATTGGTCTTGTAAAATTCGATCATACTATCTGTCTCTTGGATCATTTCTATCACCAGTGCCATATCTTCCAACTACTGATCCTTCTTTATTTCAAATCTTCATATTCCAATCCCCAGTAATTATCAACACATCTTGATTGCATTTTGATCGATTTCCAATTGTAGAAATTGGTAAAAATCTTCAATTTCTTCATCTTTTGTCTTAGTGATTGGTGCATAAATACAAATAATAGTCTTGTTAACTGGTCTTCCTTGTAGACATATAGATATTAGTCCATCACTGACAGTGTTGTGCTTCAGGATAGATCTTAAAATAATTCTTTTGACAATGAATGTGATGCCATTCCTCTTCAATTTGTTGTTCCCAGCACAGTAGACCATATGGCTAGCCTATTCAAAATGGTCAATACCTATCCATTTCAGCTCACTAATGCCTAGGATATCTGTCTTCAAGCATTCCATTTCATTTTTTACAACTTACAATTTTCTTAGCTTCATACTTCGTACATTCCATGTTCTGATTATTAATGGATATTTGCAGTTGTTTCTTCTCATTTTGAGTTGTGCAACATCAGCAAATGCAGGTCTCAAAAGCTTTAATCCATCCACATGATTAAAGATGACTCTATTTTGAGGAGACAGCTCTTCCTCAGTTGTATTTTGAGTGGTTTCCAGTCTGAGGGATTCATCTTCTAGCACCATATCAGACAATGTTCTGCTGCTATTCACAAGGTTTTTGCTGGCCAATTTTTTTCAGAAGTAAGCCACCAGGTCCTTCCTAGTCTAAGTCTGGAAGCTCCGCTGAATCCTGTCCTCATGATACATGTCCCTGTTGGTATTTGAAATACCGGTGACATAGTTTCAAGAATCACAGCAACACAAAAGCTACCACTGTAAGACAAACTGACAGATGAGTGGTGGACCTGAAGGCAAAACCATGTCTTCATATTTCTATCCCCAATAATTTAAGCCCAGTTATCTTTCTTACAATGGGGCCATCCCAACCATATCTAGAGCCTTTGTTCAGGATACCTGAGAAGTGACTGTTAACAGAAGATGTCTTGGTAAGAAGACTGAGACATTTAACCCAGTAGTTCTTAACTGGGCAGTCCACCCCTAGAAAGCTTTGGATATGTGGAGTGGTTTTGATAAGCACAGAGACTGAGGACGTTACTGGTGTTTAGTGGATATGAACCAGGAATGCTAAATATTTCACAACACAAGCTCACTCAAACTTAATACTGTCAAGTTGGATCTGACTCATAGTGACCCTGCTTGGGTTTCTGAGACAGTATCACTATGGAAGTAGATTGCCCAATCTTCCTTCCAAGGAGTGGCTGGTGGGTTTGAACCACTAGCCTTCTGCTTAGCAGTCAAATGCCTTAACCACTATGCCACCAGAGGTCCTGCAATATAAGCAGTCTCCTGTTGGAGACCAAGAGAGAAATAATCAAAGGACATGCACACAAGGCACATGTCCAACAGCAACAGGAGAAGGCAAGGCCTCTCCAACAGCAACGAGAGAAGGCAAGGCCTCTCTCACGGTTAAATGCTTACTTGGCAAAGCATCAAGTATTAAAGTTAGATGTTATTCTCCATGTTTTTATCTTATTGGGATGTTTCATACTTTGGGTCACTGTGCCCCAGTAAACATTTATCATTTTACACTCCTTATTCCTGAGGAGGCTTTTGTGATTGTTTTAATGACCACCTGTTGTCCTTGAGCATGTAGAGGAGTAAAACTTTAACTTTGTAGAGAATAAGCTGATTGTATGGATTCCTAGACTGATGATGTAATCATGTATAAACATATAGCAAAAGTAGAACAAAGGCAGCAGGGGCAAAGGCAGTAGGGCGTCCGCCTGGCCCCTGTTCCTTTAAAAAAACCATTAATCCTTTCGTGTCGCTTCATTTCATGACCTGTGCAGTTTTGCTGGATGTGGCAGTCCCCAGTTTATGAGTGGTAGTCATTCCTAAGTGTGTCTCAAAGTTGAATTTGTAAGTAACTTGGAATAGGTGCTTACAGTTCCTCTTCTTATTTATTTATTTGTTTTCAAAAAAACAAAAACCAAAAAACAAACTCACTGCCATCAAGTCAATTCAATTCTGACTCATAGAGACCCCCGTTCGGTTTCCAAGGTGGCAAATCTTTACAGAAGTTGATTGCCCCATCTTCCTTTCTTGGAGTGGCTGGTGGGTTTGACCCAGCTTTCTGGTTAACAGTCAAATCCCTTAGGCACTACACCACCAGAGCTCCTTACAGTTCATATTTAGCCTTACTTTAATGCAAGGAAAGTGAGCCCTGTGGCTTAGTGGTTAAAGCGCTTGGCTGCTAACCTGAAGGTCTGCAGTTAGAACCTCCCAGCTGCTCTGTGTGGGAAAAAGGAACATCTTTTCTTTCATAAAGATTATAACCTTGGAAACCCTATGGGGCAGTTCTACTGTGTCCTATAAAGTCACTATTAGAATCAACTGACAGCAGTGGTGGGTTAGCACAAGTGAAGGCTGAAATCCTTCTAGTGATTTAAAAGTTGCATGTGCAGTAAGTAAAGGTGATTGCATGAAGAATTTTTTGGAAGTAGAGGGTTGTTTCAATCTTTTCAAAGTGAGGAAAAAATTATGTAACATTAAAAAGCAAGTATGAGTTGTTCGTGAGTTGGACATTCGTGGACATTCGTAATGTGGGGACTTATTGCTTGTGGTGCCAAACCATCTGTTGCTGTCAACCTCACAAAAAGATACCATTTTTCCCTTTCTCCCACCCCCTAGACAGTTTAACCAAACCATATCACAAAGTACTTTAAAAACAAAACAAACAAACAAAAACTTGATTTGGAAAAAAGGGAATTGCTTTTAAAACCCACTCTCAAATCATATGCATGTTACCAGATAGGCAAAGATGACTAAGTTTGATGATACCTGCTGAGACAGGAGTTCTCACATAGTGTATGTAAGAATGTACTGTGATGTAACCATTTTGAGGACAATAATACTTATCAGTATTTAAAATGCAGGTTTCTCTGACCTAACAATTTAAATGCTCGAAATTTATCCTGCAGTTGTAATTATACAAGGCCTCAAAGTTGCAAGACAGGAATGTTGATTGTAACATTGGTTGCCATAATCAAAAAAAGAAAAAAAAAAAGCAGTCTATATGCCCATCAATAAGAGAATGGTTAAGTAAATGTTAGTACATCCACAGTGATATGTGGCCATGTGGAAAGAGTGCTAAGATATACTAAGCAGAAAAAAGTGAGGCATGGTATGTATAATATGACCCAATTATCTTAAAAGTATATAAATGAGGCTGCAAATCTTTATGGAAATAGATTGCCTCATCTTCCTTCTGCAGAGCAGCTGGTGGGTTTGAACCTCTCATCTTCTGGTATACAGCCAAATGCCTTATCCACTGCACCACCAGAGCTCCTTGATGTATATATGAATAGGAGATCATTGCTTTGTATGGTTGTGATATGAATAAATTTCAATTATGATTGAAATTTTTTTATGGATTAAAAAAAAATTGTTATAGATTGAATTGTTTCCAAAAAAATATATATGTCAACATGGCTAGGCCATGATTCTCAATATTATGTAATGATCCTCCATGTTGTGATCTGATGTAATTATTCTATGTGTTGTAAATCCTAACTTCTAAGATGTTAATGAAATATCAACATGGACTGAAGATATCATGGACCACCAGAAGAATGAACAAATCTGTCTGGAAGAAGTACAGACTGAATTCTCTTCAGAAGTGAGAATGGCCAGACTTCGTCTCACCTACTTTGATCATGTTGTCAGAGGGACAACATCCTTCTTCCTGGAGAAGGATATCATGCTTGGTAAAGTAGAGGATTAGTGACAAAGGGGAAGACCCTCAACAAGATGGATTGACACAGTGGCTACAACCTTGGGCTGAAGCACAGCAGGGATTGTGAGGACGGCGTAGGACCAGGCAGTGTTTCATTGTGTTATACATGGGTCATTATGAGTCAGTGCTGACTCAAGGGCACCTAACAACAACATGATGTTAATGTGGAAGGATACAATCTACAGGATTAGGTTGTATCTTGAGTCAGTTTCTTTTGAGATATAAAAGAGATTAAACAAGCAAAGATCAGAGGGACCTTAGTACAACCAAGAAAGGAGAGCTGGGAGCAGTGTGCATTCTTTGTACCTAGGGTCCTTGCACTGAAAAACTACTAGACCCAGGGGAAGATCACAATATATGGAGATCTGCAAAGAATGCCAGGCCCACAGATACTAGAAAGAGATAACTGAACCGACAGAGAGAAATAAGCCATTCCCTAGAGCTGGCACCTTGAATTTAGACTTTTAGCCTCCAAACTGTGAGAGAATAAATTTCTGTTTATTAAAGTTATCAATTTGTGGCATTTCTGTTATAGCAGCACTAGATTACAAAGACACATGCATAAATAATACCAGTCTCCCAACAGCACAGTGCAAACTTCAGTTATCATGGTTTATTAACTGTGAGTCATTGCAAAACATACAAACTTCTCTGTTAGCTGTTCGAGGCACATATTACTACATTAATAACATATGCCCAACCTGATAAGTAATTAACTACGTCACTTCTTTTACAGTCTGCAGTGACGACACTGCACATCTGCTATTCTGGTCTGCACACAGCAAAAACATGTAAGCTGTGTTTCCTCTTTGTCTCCCACATGACATTTTAAAATCAAAGCAAGGAATTCAGTGCAGCACAAAATAAAAGTGATAAAGCGGGAAGATAAATTCAAATTGAATGGAGTTATAGAATCAATAGCTGACCAGGGGAGTATAGATACTGCTGCCATTTGAGAGACTCTGGATATGTGGGAGTCCCTGGGTGGTGGAATGGTTAACATGCTCAGCTGCTAACTGGAAGATTGGAGGCTTGAATCTACCCAGAGGTGACTCAGAAGAAAGGTCTGATTATCTGCTTCCAGAAAACCAGCCACTGAAAACACTATGGAGCACAGTTCTACTTGGACACACGTGGGGTAGCCATGATTTAGCGTTGACTCAAACAAAACTGTTAAACAGTGTTAGATATGCAGCCAGAGGAACTTGAGGAAGGTGAACTTATTTATAAAAAAAAGATGAAGATGCCCTAGAGGAACTGACATTGGCAAGAAGAAGAAAACAAAACAAAACAAAACAAAAACTCCAGATGAAGGGAATTGAGACATTTCATGATGTTGGAAGAGTAAAGGATCAAATGTTGGAACTTGGTCCAAACTTAGGAGTGTGACAATTTGGCAAGGCATGGGAAAGATGCTTGCTCCTTGTCACTGAATTACAGGATGAAAAGAAGCAGGCTTTCTACAATACTCTTGCTACTGCCTGTCATCAACTGTGTGTTGAGCACAGTCTTTGGCTTGTCTTTCCATCTCTTAGCAGTGTTGCATAGAACAGAAGTTTTGAATTTTAACCAAGTCCATCTTATGAACTTTGTCTTTGAATAAATGTTTTATCAGAAAATTAAACTTTAATTTCACTGTTTCTACTGTTTTAAATTGCAGTGTGCTCAATAATTAGTTTCATTATTTTTTTTTCATTTTCCCCTATAATCGACTGTAAGGGAGTTTTTCATGGTTTGACAAATTAAAGAAAAAGAAAAATTATAATTTTTCCCATTGATTATTAAGATTATTGTGTGTTGTTTTAACTTAGTCATTTGTACAATGAAAAACAAGGACTGCATACATATATATGTATTATATATATATATGTATATTATATATATGGGAACTCTGGTGTCATAGTGCATAAGGCATTTGACTGCTAACCAGAAAGCTGGTGGTTCAAACCCACCAGCCACTCTTTGGAAGGAAGACTGGGCAATCTACTTGCATAGAGATACTGCCTCAGAAACCCAAGGAAGGGTTGCTATGAGTCAAGATTGACTTGACAGCAGTGAGTTTGGGTGTTTTATTTATTTTTTATTATGTGTGTGTGTATGTGTGTGTATACACATACATATACCTTTTAAAAGTATGTATGAGGAGTCGTTAATAGTGGCTACCTCTGAACTATTTGACTTTTTTCCCTTTAGGTTGTATTACTTTTCAATATACAACCTAATTAACACAAATAAATATAAAGAGAAAAATAAATTAATAAAACAGAAAAGATGTTTTGTGTATGTCATGTGTGGTTCCTACCCATCAATCCCAAGGAAACACAATCCAAAGCTTTCCTTAGAGTTTCAAAGGGATTCATGACACCAAAAGGGTTAAAACTTCCCAAGCAGAAAGACTGTAAAATATGCCATTTCTTCAGGCATGTATATGATGTCATTATTGATTTCATTTGTCTGTGTGGAGCATTGGCCTGCAAACAAGTCCAGTTGATGGTGATGTTCAAACACAATTTGCAAACAGATGCTCCAAACAGAAGGCATCCTCAGGGGCTGGTGACTGAACACACATCTGTTTACAAGGCAGCAAAGTTGAAGCAAAGTATGACCTTGTTTCTGCTGTCAGACAAAATGCCAGATCCATGGCAGTGGGAGAAGTAATGTTGAGGTCACGGTATATTGACACTGTAGGCAATTAGGGACTCAGTGTGAAGGGCCCAGTGATGAGCAGGCTAAGGTCTTACTCTCTGATCCAGGATTCAGCCTGACAGATCTCTAAATCCATTTACACAATCCAATTCCACATTTTATCACAGTCTCTGAGGACGCCTGGAGAGGTGAGAAGGTCTTTCCAAAAACATTAGCTTACTCTAATCAGAAAAGGCTCTTGAAGGACTAGGGAGAGGGCAGAAATGACTAGATAATCCTGAGACATTCCGGATAAGGATAAAAGCCTTCTATCAGTAAGCATTTTACATGCATTATCTTACATGCTACCTTTAAACCATCCTTTGATCATTTCCAACCAGTTACTGTCAAATCATTTCCAACTCATGGCAAACCCAAGAGTTTTCAAGGGCTGATTTTTTCAGAAGCAGGTCACCAGACCTTTTTCCCTAGGTACCTATGGGTGAACTGGAACCACCAAACTATCAGTTAGCAGACAAGCGTGTTAACTATTTGTACCATCCAGGAACTCCATGATTATCACTCCAGTATCACTCATGAGACACATGAGATTCATCTGAGGTTCAATAAGGTGAAGTAACTTGGCCAATGTCACCAATAAGACAATAGGTAGAACAGGTCTTTGAAGTCTGAATTTGGCCTATGCACATGCCCACTAAGTTATACTGTCTCTGAAGTACTTGAAAAAGCCCCAGAATATACCAAAAAAAAAAAAAAAAACCAAACTCACTGCCATTGGGTTGAATCTGACTCATAGTGACCACCATTGGATTTCCAAGGCTATGAATCTTTTACGGAAGTAGATCACCCCATCTTCCTTTCATGGAGCAGCTGGTAGGTTTGAACTGCTGGCCTTCTGGTTTGCAGTCAAATGTCTTATCCACTATGCCACCAGAGCTCCTATACATTGTACTGAGTCTTCCATTTATCAGACATCTTGCTAACCCCAGATTATCTAATTTGAAATCTGCCCAGCCCTGCTTATTGCTCTACAAAGAAGGGTTGGGTCCGACTTGATGGCACATAACAACAACAACAACATGCTGACCTGGTGCTTGGAGCTATGGATGCTCTAGCACTTTGACCCTAGTTCCCACCCTTTTGTGCTTCTCAGGAGTCATATGGTCTTTGTGGTTACGGGTCATCTGGTTTTGTCAACTTCACATTTCGATTGGTTCAGAGATAGACTAGTGAGTCTGCCTTCAATACCATGCCAGGTTCTGGGGATATAAAATGAGCAGGACTGAATCCCTATCCCCAAGTCTAGTAGGGGAATAAAAACATCCAATCCAAACTCATTGTCATTGAGTCAATTCTGACTCATAGTGACTCTATAGGACAGAGTAAAGTTGCTCCATGGGGTTTCCAAGGCTGTAAATCTTTACAGAAGCAGAAAGCCTCATCTTTCTTCTGTGGAGTGGCTGGTGGGTTTGAACCGCTGATCTTTCAGTTAGCAGCCAAATGTTTATTGCTCCTTAGTAGGGGAATGGATAGATAGAAATACACACATGTCATATGGATGACATTTTTATATAGATAATCGTTCTAGGCCATTTTTTGTCTTACAATTTTGTATGCTGGGATTCTCTCTGACTCAGAATCAGTGATTTAACTTCTTTTATGTCCCAGCCACTCCTTGGAAGGAAGGTTGGGCAACTTCCGTAGTGATACTGCCTCGGAAACCCAAGGAGGGGTCACTATGAGTCGGGGCCGACTCCGGGCACATAACAACAACAAGGGTTGTTTGTTATAAGATCTGAATGTAGGGGCCAGACTAATGTAGCTTTTTATTTCAGTCTTGTTGTTAAGAACATATACAACAAAACATACACCTATTCAACAATTTCTACATGTACAGTGTAGTGACATTGATAACATTCTTCGAGTTATACAACCACTCTCACTCTCTCTCCTTTTCCAATTTCTTCCTCCCCTGTTAACATAAACACTGTTCCCTAAGGTTTCTATCTAACCTTTCAAGTTGTTGTCAATTTAATCAACTTAGGGTAGTTTTTCCCCATTAAAAAACTTTGACTGATAGCTAGAATAGGTAAGTATATAAGTTTATTATATACTTGTACTTAAGTTTATTAGAGGTGGATAGGAGGGAAGAGGGGAAGGAAGACCCATTTCTTAGGGGACATTGAACTTCTGTTAAAGGTAATGGAAAATGTTGGAAACAGATAATGGTGATGGGTGAGCAATGAGATGAACATGATTAATGTCACTGAATTGCTCATGTAAAAAATGTGAAAAAATTACACATGTAAAAATTTGTTACAAGTATATTTATCACCATACATATACAACATAATTTTGATTGAAGAAGCTCATCTATAATTTTCACAACACAAAAGTCATATTGTTCACCTCCCATGACTTGGTTTTTCATATTATTAATCTATCATAGCAGGATAAGCATTCTGCATTGCACAGTGGTTAAAGCGTTTGGCTACTAACCCAAAGGTTGGAGGTTTGAAATCACCAGCCCATCCACAGGAGAAAGATAAGGCAGTCTGCTTCCATAAGGATTACAGCCTTGGGAGTCCTATAGGGCAGTTCTACTCTGTCCTATAGGATTGCTCTGAGTAGGAACTGACTTGAAAACAGTGGGGTATAGGGTTGTGTGGGTGTTAGGATCAGCATATTCTCAGAAAGTCACTGAAGGCAGTGATGCCATTTAGAGAGGTGATTTTGTTAGAATATTTGATTACCTTGGTAATACTATTAAGATTCTGTGCAGTCTCTTTAAATATTTTCTGGTTTTAAAGTCATCCCATACTTGGCCTATTTATTTTATCTACAGCAGTCAGGAGGAGCTCTGGTAGCATAGTGGCTAAAGCACTTGACTGCTAACCAGAAGGCTGGAGCTCTGGTAGCATAGTGGCTAAAGCACTTGACTGCTAACCA
>NW_006921592.1:29679238-29698632 GCF_000298275.1 Orycteropus afer afer
ATCCTACTTCCGTAGTGATACTGCCTCGGAAACCCAAGGAGGGGTCCCTATGAGTCAGGGCTGACTCGACGGCACATAACAACAACAGCAGTCAGGACCATAAAAGAGCCAAGACGTTAAATGTCTTTTTCACAGAAAACATTAAAAAAAAAAAAATCATTAGCTTTCTATGTCTTTGAGCCCAAATACTGATAACTCCAGAGGGTTGGAGGATTGCAAATAAGAGGGTAACATTTTTAGCCAAAAACTGTGACTAATAGTATTAATTATTCACAGGTGGGTTCTTTGGGAGCATGAACTGTGTGTTTTAATTTAGCTCTGTGTTATGGATTGAATTGTATCCCCTCAAAATATATGTTCTAATTCCTAACCTCTATTCCTGCGGTGATAATCCCATTTGGATTATCTTTGTTATGTTAATGAGGCAGGATTAGTGCAGGGTGTGTCTTGAATCAATCTCTTTTGAGATATAAAAAGAGGCTAAACAAAAACTAGGAAGTAGAGATGGAGTAAGATAAATGCCAAGACACATGGAGATCTCCAAGGAACTAGTAAGCAGAAGCTAAACAGACAAGAATCTTCCCCTGGAGCCAATAGAGAGAGAAAGACTTCCCCTTGAACTGAGGTTCTGGATTTGGATTTCTAGTCTCCTAAACTGAGAAAATAAATTTGTTTGTTAGAGCTACTCACTTGTAGTATTTCTGTTCTAGTAGCACTAAATACTGTGGATCATAACAAATTATAGACAATATTGTAAAGAATGAGAAACACTTAACTGTGCTCATGAGGAACCTGTACATAGACCAAGAGGCAGTCTTTTGAATAGAACAAGGGAATAAATACCGCATGATATAAAATCAGGAAGGGTGTATGTATATCAGGGTTGTATCCTTTCACCATACTTATTCAATCTGTATACTGGCAAATTATCCAAGAAGATAGACTATGTTAAGAAATCAGGATCGGAGGTTGTTGTTAGGTGCCATCGAGTCATCTCCGACTCATAGTGACCTTATGTACAACAGAATGAAACATTGCCTGGTCCTGTGCCAGCCTCACAATCCTTGCTATACCTGAACCCATAGTTTCAGCCACAGTGTCAATCCATCTTGTTGAGGGCCTTCCCCTTTTTCATTGACACTCCCCTTTACCAAGCATGATATCCTTCTCCAGAGAATGGTTCTTTCTGATAACATGACCAAAGTAGGTGAGACAAAGTCTGGCTGTTCTCACTTCCAAGGAGTATTCCGGCTGCATTTCTTCCAGGACAGA
Organism: Orycteropus afer afer; assembly: GCF_000298275.1. Classification (NCBI taxonomy): domain Eukaryota; kingdom Metazoa; phylum Chordata; class Mammalia; order Tubulidentata; family Orycteropodidae; genus Orycteropus; species Orycteropus afer. The sequence continues at coordinate 29,680,511 of NW_006921592.1, forward strand.
TTTGTGTTCTTTTAGCAGTCTATAGTACTTTCAGCATTTTTGCCAACACCACAACTCAAAAGCATCAACTCTTCTTTGGTCTTCCTTATTCATTGTCCAGCTCTCACATGCATGTGAGGCAATTGAAAATACTGTGGTTTGGGTTAGGTGCATCTTAGTCTTCAAGGAGACATCTTTGCTCTTCAGCACTTGAAAGAGGTCTTTTGCAGCAGATTTGCCCAGTGCAAAACATCGTCTGATGTCTTGACTGCTGCTTCCATTGGTGTTTATTGTAAAACCAATTAATATGAAGTCTTTGGCAACTTTAATCTTTTCACCATTTATTGTGATGCTGCTTATTGGTCCAGCTGTGAGGATTTTTGTTTTCTTTATATTGAGGTGTAATCCATACTTCAGACTGTGGTCTTCAATCTTCATCAGTAAGTGCTTCAAGTCATCTTCACTTTCAGCAAGCAAAGTTGTGTCATCTGCATATCGCAGGTTATTAATGAGTCGTTCTTCAATCCTGATGCCACATTCTTCTTCATGTTGTTCAGCTTCTTGGATTATTTGCTCAGCATACGGACTGAATAAGTATGGTGAAAGGATACAACCCTGACACACTTCCTTCTTGATTTTAAACCATGCAGTATCTCCTTGTTCTGTTCAAACAGCAGCCTCCTGGTCTGTGTACAGGTTCCTTGTGAGTACAATTGAGTGTTCTGGACAATAAGGAAGACCAAAGAAGAGTTGATGCTGTTGAGTTGTGGTGTTGGCAAAGAATACCAAAAGTACCATGGACTGCCAAAACAAAACTAAACTCATTGCCATTGTGTCAATCTGACTCATAGTGACCCCCATTGGGTGGTAAATCTTTACAGAAGTAGATTGCCCAGTCTTCTTTCTGCAGAGTGGCTAGTGTGTTTGAACCACCAACCTGGTTAGCAGTCAAATGCCTTAGGCACTATGTCACCAGAAGTGCAGCCAGAATGCTCCTTAGAATGGCCAGACTTTGTCTCACCTATTTTCATCTTGTGGTCAGAAGAGACCAGTCCCTAGAGAAGGATATCATGCTTGGTGAAGTGGAGGATCAGAGAAAAAGGGGAAGACTCTCAATGAGATGGATTGACACAGTGACTGCAACAATGGGCTCAAGCATAGCAAGGATTGTGAGAATGGAGCAGGACCAGGCAGTGTTTCACTCTGTTGTACATAAGGTCGCTATAAGTCACCTAACAACAACAGCAGCACTAGATAACCAAAGTGCTCTGCTTCAGAAAAGGAGTTAAGGTACTCTACCATAGAGCATACCAAAACCAAACTCACTGCTGTGGAGTTGGATCCAACTCATAGTGACCCCTCCTTGGGTTTCCAAGGTGGTATCACTACATAAGTAGATTGCCCATCCTTCCTTCCAAGGAGTGGCACTATGCCACCAGAGCTCCCCTACCATAGAGCATACAGCACCATAAATAAAAATTATGGGTTTTCTAAAACTGAAGTCAAGTGGAATATAAAAGGATAGTGGGAAGATGGGATGAAAGAGAAAGAGAATGTGTCATTAGTCCATAAATAAATGGTTCTCAAGCTGGAATATACAGATATATTCTCAGGGAATGTTAGTTTCTTATAAGGATTTAATACTTTTGATTTTTATGGTAGTCTAAAAAATACTATAAGCATATTCTAGGTGATCTGTATGAACACTTCATACATAACCCATACACTTCATATATAACCCAATGTCACTGTGAGATTTTCATTCCTGGTATTGTGTTTGTGTTTGCAGTCATGTTGTTGACTAGTAGGACTAATGAGAAAAGTACACTGATGGATCCAAAATCTGAATGGTATGTTTGCACCAAAGGCCAAAAGTCATTACAACACACATGCAAGTAAAGTTTTCACAGTCATTTAAATGGGGAGAAGGCATGGGAAAACAGCCATCCACCATACACCATATTAGGTGCACCATTCATGAGAGTAAAGGGTGGTGATTAGATTTGAACATGTTAGCAACACCCACAGGTTTTCTAAGGTGATTAAAATGAATTCTATTACTTTTATCACTTGGTTTGCCTTTAATTTTGTATACTTGCTTTGGTTTTTATAGTCATATTAAGAGTTATAAACATAAGGAATGTATAACTATTTTTAGGCCTGCATACAATTTAAGGAAAGACCAACTTCTGTGAGATGATGTCCCACACAAACACCAAAACTGGGCCACAGAAATCTTCACGTACCTTCATCGTGGGCAAAACTAAAGAACTTGATTGGCTAAAGCACCATTTTATCTATAAGATGAAAATATCTCATTTGCTCAGGAAAAGGACAACTTGTTTTTTGAAATTGACTATTTAATTTTTTTTAGAAAGAGAACTTTGCACCTAGAAACAGTATTTGGTTGAAATGTCAAGGGGCTTCAATGTTTTCTCCATCTAATGATCTGGGTTTATGACAATGTACTGTGACAATTCTTACTGTGTATGTCCCCTAATAATCTAGTTATGCAAGTGTGGTGGTTAAGTGTGTCAACTTGGCTGGGCCTGGTTGAGTGGCTGGGCAGCTGAATGTAGTTATTCCCCATGGTGAGATTGGTAATTAACTCCACGGTGGAATCTATTGGAGCAGCTGAGTAGCTGCTTTGGGTATGTGGTCTGCTTCCTGTATATAAGAAGCAGCTTTGGGAATGGTCTCCAGCTTATGGCACACTTGGACCCTGCACGTAGCTCTGTCGTTGTTCAGCAGCCTGCCATGCTCTGTTGACCTTGAAACTTTCAATGAACTTGAATTAATGACCTGCCATGTAGTTTGGTAACATTGAGACTGTGCCATTTTATTTGTAGACCTTGGGCTTGTTAGCCTCAGCAGCCAGTAGCTGCTGAGTGAAGAAATGCCTCTAGCTTCAGTCAGTCAGGAGCAAGAGGCAGAGCTGAAGCCCAAGGTCGAGGGGCTTTCACACAGCCCCTAGAGCCTGGCACTTTGAATTGGACTTAAAGCCTCCAAACTGTAAGAGAATAAACTCCTCTTTGCTCAGGCCATCCCATTTGTGGTATATTCTTGTCAGAGCAGCACTAAGTAACCAGAACAACAAGTAAGCATGCTCAGCTGATAATAAATGACTTAGGAGACTTCCTGTAATAATGACAAATTGAGGCCATAGTGTATCTTTAGATAAAGTGGTGTTCATATCTTAGTTTGAAGATAAATCATAGTTATATTCTTGGTAATAATCCTTAGAAATGTGCTACTAATATCCAGCTCCCTGCCTAAGCCAAAAATGGAGTTCATCAATGTAATGTCTCCATCTCTCTCACACTCACATCATACTAAGGTTACCTGCTAGATATCAGCTCTACCCATATTTCTTCCTGCTATCATCCTATTTCAGGATACCATTACATCTTGGCCATATTATTTCACCTGCCTTCTCACTCTTGTCTCCTGTTCTCCCAACCTCACCACACTGAAGAATGCTCTTTCTAGAACACAAATGTGATCATGTCTCTCCTACACTTGAAACTTTCAGTGACACCACTTGTCCTCGGGTTCAGTGGATTCTATGCTTCTTTTTCTTCTTTGGGCTTTTCTCATGCCCATCCTCCCCAATCCCTACTCAACTCCAGCCTCCGACACTTTGTTCCATCCACACTGATTTTCAGTTCCTTAAACCAGTCATGCGGTCTTTCATCTCTGACGTTCTTCACACTTGGTGTTTCTGCTGCTCAAATACTCTTTCCCCACTTAAGACTTGAAGAACTCAGTTTAAATATCACACCTCAAAGGAAACTTTCCCTCATACCCCAGTGCCCTCATCCCTCTACTCCACCCCTGTGAGTCTTACACTTAGCCACATTGCTGTACTTATTACCAATTTCCTTGTCAATAACAGCCTCTAAACGTGGGTTGTAAGGAGCTCTGGTAGCATAGTGCCTAAGGCATTTGACTGCTAACCAGAAGGCTGCTGGTTCAAACCCATCAGCCATTCCTTGGAAGGAGGGTTGGGTAATCTACTTCCGTAGTGATACCTCCTCGGAAACCCAAGGAGGCGTCACTATGAGTCGGGTCTGACTCGATGGCACATAACAACATATATATATATATATATATATATACACATATATATGTGTGTGTGTGTGTATGTTTGTATATATATGTATATATATATGTGTGTGTGTATATATATGTGTGTATATATATATTTGCTGGAGATATATTTGTCTGGCATTTTTTATCTTCCAAAATCAAATGCAAAAATTTTATGTATGTGCATATATAAATCTTTCTAGGGAGAGGCTACCTAGCTTTTACTGAATTGTTTATTGAACGGTGATAGAAATTGGTCTAGAATCATTGACTTCAAAATGAAAAAAGCTTGAAACTTGTGTCTTTGGCACTCTTACCTTTGAAAAGAAAGAAGTAGAAAATAAAGGAAAATAGGAGTCTTGTCAATAAGAAACTGAAATAATCAGGTCAGAAATATATATATATGTATCAGATATATATATGGAGTCCCTGGGTGGTGTAAAAAGTTAACATGTTCAGGTGCTAACTGAAAGGTTTGAGTTGTAGTCCATCCAGAGTTGCCTTGGAAGAAAAGCCTGGCAATCTAATTCTGAAAATCAGCCACTGAAAACTCTATAGAGCACAATTCTACTCGGGCACACATGGGGTCGCCATGAGTCAGAATCGACTTGCCTAGAGGCAGCACAGGGGGAAAGGCCAGGCCAGGGTTTGATCCTGTCTCTGCCTCCTTAACAGAAATGAGAATTTGGACAAGTTCTCTAACCGTTCTGACCCTCAGTTTCCTCATCTGTAAAATGGGAATAAGACTATCTACTTGTCAAGGTTGTTCTAAGAGTTTCAATGAGGTGATCCATATAAAAGAGCTAATACAATGCCTGGAATATATTAGACTGCATATAAAAGGTAGTTATTATTATAAATGTTCTGATTCCTCACCCCTCCCCAGCCCCATATCATAAACTACATGGAGGAGGGAAGAGAAGACAAAGGAATCAAAAAGCTTGAGCAACACTTTCAAGGTCCAAAGGACAGCAGTGGGGATGGAATGGAGGCACTTTTGGCCATGAGACCTACTGACCTAGAGTCCAGATGAAACCCAGCAGTTGGGAAATCAGGGTGGAGGAGGAAGTAGGTAAGGTTCTTCACGATCCTAGTGCAATGTCTAGGATCCCAAGACAACTCCTTGGTGGGTGATGGGTGGTAAGTGGTCATGGAAGGTATGATGGACACTTGTCCACCTCATCCTTCAATATGCACATGAATTACAGGGGATCTTGTTATAATGCAGATTCCGATTCAGTGTGTCTGGGTTAGGGCTGGAGGTTCTGCATTTCTAACAAGCCACCAGGTGATGCTGATTCTTGTCTACAGAGTAAACTTTGAGTAGCAAGAAGCTAGAAAATAACCAGTTATGTGTAATGATATGGGGGGAATGTGCGTTCCTTAACAGCTGGCATAAGAATTCCTTTGGGGAGAAGACTGTGTATTGGAAAGAGATCCTCTGACAAGTCCCTTGGGGTGTGTCTGGGTGACTCACCAAAGCACTCCTGCTGAAGTAATAATCTTTAAGCTGCCTTCTCAGTAGGAGGGGCCCCCATTAACATCAAAGCCTTTTTGTCTGTACATCAGGATGAATGGACACCCATGTTTGAGGACAGAGCCAAGTTGCTCTGCACAGGAAGATCAAGGGGCCAGAGGCAAGATGCTGGGTGGGGTAGCTGGGAACAAGGGCTCTACATTGGAGAGATATCTAATGTAGATATTTTAAGTTGTTTGCTTGACAATGGACTAATTTTGTTTCATCCCTTCCATGGAATACTGTGGATTGCTCACCAGTGCTTTTGTGCCTGTGATTTATCTCTTTCTTTGCAGAGGGAGTGGGCTGCTCACAGCAGGGTTTCACTAGGCTCAAAGGCCCCTGATAGGTCTTCAGCAGCTGCCAGGGGTGGGTAGGATGGTAGGTAAGCAGGAGGGGAGGGTAGGACACATCCAATCTTCTATTGTCGAATAATATGGCTCTCTTGCTATCAAAATCAGTAATTAAAGCAAAGAGCAATAATGGGTTGGCAAAAACACAGAGGAAGACAAGGACAAAGGAGATAAGAGAATAAAATGAGTAGTAAAAGGTTAATGGTGCCTGGAGGAGCATTTACCTAGAGCAGAAAAGACTGAGAAGCAAAGCCAGCTGGATAATTAAACTTTATCAGACTTCTCTCATTTGATAACACCCAAAGCCATACCTCAAGGGATTGGCTTTGTTGTTGTTTTTTAATTTAGCTTTTAAAATTTTGTTAATCTTCATTAAAAATTTTTATGGTGGTAAAAATACATATAGGAGTTCTGGTAGCACAGTGCCTAAGGCACTTGACTGCTAACCAGAAGGCTGGCAGTTCAAACCCACCAGCCACTCCTCAGAAGGAAGGTTGGGCAATCTACTGCCATAGTAATACTGCCTCGGCGACCCAAGGAGGGGTCACTATGAGTTGGGTCTGACTCGATGGCACACAACACAACAAAAATACATATAATCAAATATTTGCCAATTCAATATATATGTATTTTTAATTGTGATTTGGGTAAAAGTTTACAGAGCAAGTTGATTTTCCATGTAATAGTTCATACACATTTTATTTCATGACATTGATTGCAATCCCCATAATGCAACAGATCTCTTTCAGTTCCTCCCTGTGTTTACCTTTTCCCTGTCTTCTTTCTTCTGCATTCCTGCCCTCTGAGCTATCTCCCTGCACAAATGCTGCCCTTCTGATCACCCATGGTTGACTGTTCTAAGGTGTAAATGTTCACCTTATAACCCTGCCCATTGTCTGGCTGGATGCCCCATCAACAATTGTTGCATGTATAGTTTAGGGACATTGATCGCATTCATCATGTGGTACAACCATCACCACTATCTTTTCCAAATTATTCCACCACTGGTAACAGAAACTCAGTGCCCCCTGAGCAGTGACTCCTCTGGCTCTAGTTTTAAAATACAGAATTTTAACCTGGAGTCCATGGAAGGATTAGAGAAATGGCATTTTTGTATTTCCCAAAATTAAATGGAAAAATTTTATGTATGTGCATATATAAATCTTTCTAGGGTGAGGCTACCTAGTTTTCACTGAATTGTATATTGAATGGTGATAGAAAATGGTCTAGAATCACTGACTTAAAAATGAAAGAAAGCTAAAGACATGTCTTTGACACTCACCTTTGAAAAGAAAAAAGTAGAAAAGAAAGGAAAATAGGAGTGTTGTCAATAAGAAACTGAAATATTCAGGTCAGATTAAATAACTGTCAGTTATTTAAAAACTGTGAAACAGAGGATGATGGAATTTGTATTTCTATTTAAAAAAATATAAGTGGCCTTCTCTGAAAGTATTTAATAGAAAATGGTGGCCAATTAGTCTCATTCTGCATAGTAAAGAGCCACAACCACTTAAGATATCAGACTATAAAATAACAAAATCAAACTCTCAATCGGGGCATGATCTTACCTTCTCACCCTGGAAACACCTGGCAATGTCTAGAGACACATTGGTTGTCACCACTTGGGAAGTGGTGATGCTACTGGTATCTAGTGAGTAGAGGTCACAGATGTTGCTAAAAATTGTACATTGCACAGGACAGCACCCACAACAGACTTATCTGGCTTTAAGTAACTGAGTTAGGTTAAAAGAGGATTTCCTGGCAGTGAGAAGTTGAATCATTAAAATAGTCACCTTGTGATTGTAGTTGTTAGTTGCCCTTAAGCTGGCTCCAATTCATGGTGACCTTGTATACAAGAGAATGAAACATTGCCTAGTCCTTCACCATCTTCATGACCATTGACATGTTTGAATCCATTGTTGCAGCTGTGGTGTTAATCCATGTCATGAAGGTTTCCTTCATTTTCATTGACCCTCTCTTTACCAATCACGATGTCCTTTTCTAGCAATTGGTCTTCCCTAATGGTGTGTCCACAGTAAGCAAGTCAAAGTCTCACTATCCTCTTAGGAGTTGCAAACTGTTCTTTTATGAAGTTGTTAATGATTAAGAACATCATCCTGATGTAAAGCATCATCATTTTCTGCAGAGGTGAGGGTGATGCTATAGGGATGAATCTTTACATGCCAAAGGAGACTAGATCTTGTTCATCTTCATGTCCTCACAGTTCCTGGCATGCAGGAACTTAACTTAAAGGATAATCATATTATATCAATTTGGAATTGTGTTTAGCTAGGAAGGCAATCGGTGATCTGGAATCTAGCCAGACTGGTAGCTAGAGCCTGGTGAAGAGTACCAGCAATCTCCAATAATACTGTCTCCATATAGCTGCTTCCATATCTGCTTCCATAAAGATTAAACCAAAACCAAATCTATTGCCATCTAGTTGATTCTATTACAGCAATCTTATAGGACAGAATAGAACTGCCCCATAGGGTTTCCAAGGCAGTAATCTTTAAGGAAGCAGACTGCCATATCTTTTTTCTTCAGAGATGCTGGTGGGTTCAAATTGCCAACCTTTCAATTAGCAGCTGAGAGCTTAACCACTAAGCCACAAGGGCTTATTTACCATAAAGATTACAGCCAAGAAAATCCTATGTAGAAGATCTACTCTGTACACATGGGGTTTCCATGAGTCAGAATGAACTTGAAGGCAGCAGCGTTGGGTTTTTTGTTTTAATTGGGGGCATAAGAAAGAAGATGGGTTGAAATCTCTGTTACAATCACACATTCACCCTGAAATACCGTAGTAACTGAGAAGGGGAAATAGAAAATCATATTAGCACTGCCCCAAAAAAACCCAGCCACACCCGCAACTCACCTTGTTTTGGAGGTCATGCAAGCAGTCATGAGTCAATGAATCCATTTACATTCTACTTGTACAATGGTGCCTTTGAGGGAGAAGATGTGATTAGACTTTAATACACTAAATTACCAGGATTTAAATTCATGAGCACAATTTGTAAATTGATGAACAAGGTCTGCATAAAACCCTCAACATTAACCTGTAGTTTGGAGATATGTGATAGATGCCTATTTTATTCTTCATGAATAATTAGAAAGTGTTTTATGCTGTTAGAGACATTCTACAGCATCATGGTTCCGAATTTTTAAATCAGCAATTAGTCATCTACTGGATATTCAGTGCAAGAATAGTACTCATGGTATGTTTTGCAAAGCCAGACTGATTAAACGGCTAATTATAGTGCTAGCTATTGTGCCTGTAGTCCCTAAGCTTAAGCATATTCATAATAGTTAGACATGGTTATATTTAACAGTGTTTTGCTATTGCTACAATACAGAGAGAGCTAGATAGGTTATAATCATTCTTATTAGTGGTGAAGGGAATGAAAAGTGTGCTTGCATAGTCTCTCCTCTGTGAAAACAAATCTGGAGTCAGAAGTACAAAATCACGTTTTCTGAAAGATCAAATGAATCACGTTACCTTTTCCAAAACAACTTTTGCATCAGAGACAAAGCTGACCTTTGTGAATTGCTATGAATTATTTATGAGATATATTTCATCTGAATTAAAGTAGATCTTCCTTTCACCCATGCAGCGATAGATGGCACCACCCCATTAAAGCTCGAAGCTTACAGTGTACCTTTCCCAGTTGTTCAAGGTTTGTGACCATAAAGAACTGTTCCTTATTTGGTAACCAGCTCCAGTAGCACCATCACATGTCCCCTGAGACACTGAAGGCTTGTAATGGCCCCAGATTGCTCCATTAATTCTTGAATCAGTGTTTTTACTTGCCATTGACTTGGCTTAGACTCATGAAGACCCTATGTACAACAAAGGAAACATTGTCCAGTTTAACATCATCTTCATAATTGGTATGGTCAAGTCCATTGTGGAGGCCACTGTGTGTTTTGGGTGACCTCTAACTTAGGGGGCTCATCTTCCTGCACTCTATCAGACAATATTCTGTTATGACCCATAAAGTTTTCATTGGCTAGTTTTTGGAAATAGATTTCCCGGCTTTTCTTCCCAGTCTGTCTTGGTCTGGAAGCTCTGCTGAAACCTGTCCACCATGAATGACCCTGCTGGTATTTGAAACACTGGTGGTATAGCTTCTGGCATTACAATAACACAAAAGCCCGTACAATATGACAGATTGACAGATGGGTAGGGGCTTTCCCCTCTGTAGTTGTTGTTGTTAGGTGCCACTGAGTCATCTCCGACTCATAGTGACTGTTCTGGTGACCTAGTTCCGCTCTGACAAGAATATACCACAAATGGGATGGCCTTAACAAACAGGAGTTTATTCTTTTACAGTTTGGAGGCTTTAAGTCCAAGTTCAAGTGCCAGGCTCTAAGGACTGGGTGAAAGCCCCTCAACCTTGGGGTCCAGCTCTGCCTCCTGCTCCTGGCCCACTGGAGCTAGAGGCATTTCTTCACTCAGACAGCTGCTGGTTGCTGAGGCTGGAAAGCCCAAGGTTGACAAATAAAAAGGCTCAGTCCTGATATTACCAACCACAGGGCAGGCTATTAACTTAAGTCCATTGCAAGTCCCCAGGTTGGCAGAGCATTGCAGGCTGCTGAGCAATGACACGGCTACATGCAGGGTTCAAGCATGCCATAAGCTAGAAACCATTCCCAAGGCTTCTCCTTATATACAGCAAGCAGACCACATCCCAAAGGCAGCTACTCAGCTGCTTGTGGTAGATCCTACCATGGATTGATTGCCAGTCTCATCATGGGGAATAAACTACCACCAGCTGCCCAGCCACTCAACCAGGCCCAGCCAAGTTGACACACAGCATAACCACCATAGCAACCTTATGCACAGCAGAACAAAACACCGCCTGGTCCCGCACTAGCTCTGTGATCCCTGCTATACTTGAGCCCATCGCCACAGCCACTGTGTCAATCCATCTCATTGAAGGCCTTCCCCTCTTTTGTCAACCCTCCACCTTACCAAGCATGACATCCTTCTCCAGGAAATGGTCCCTTCTGACAACATGGCCAAAGTAGATGAGACAAAATCTGGCCATTCTCACTTCCAAGGAGCATTCTGGCTTCACTTCCTCCAGGACAGATGTTAGTTCTTTTAGCAGTCCATGGTACTTTCAGCATTCTTTGCCACCATCACAACTCAAAAGCATCAATTCTTCTTTGGTCCTCCTTATTCATTGTCTAGCTCTCACATGCATATGTGGCAATTGAAAATATCATTGCTTGTGTCAGGTGTACCTTGGTCCTCAAGGAGACATCTTTGCTCCTTAACACTTGAAAGAGGTCCTTTGCAGTTGACTTGCCCAGTGCTATACGTTGTCTGATGTCCTGACTGCTGCTTTCATTGGTGTCGATTGTAGAACCAAGCAATGTTAAGTCTTTGACAACTTAAATCTTTTCTCCACTTACAGTGATGCTGCTCATAGGTCCAGTTGTGAGAATTTTTGTTTTCTTTCTATTGAGATGTAATCCATACTGCAGACTGTATTCTTCAATCTTCATCAGTAAGTGCTTCAAGTCATCCTCACTGTCAGCAAGCAAAGTTGTGTCATTAGCTATCACATGTTGTTAATGATTCTTCCTCCAATTCTCATGCCACATTCTTTTTCATATAGTCCAGCTTCTCAGATTATTTGCTCAACATATAGATTGAATAAGTATGGTGAAAGGATACAACCCTGACACACTGCCTTCTTGATTTTAAACTATGCAGTGCCCCTTGTTCTGTTCGAACAACAGCCTTCTGGTCATGAGGTTCCTCATGAGCACAATTAAGTATTCTGGAATTCCCATTCTTCTCAATGTTATCCACAGTTTGTTATGACTCACACAATCAAATGCTTTTGTGTAGTCAATAAAACACAAGTAAACATCTTTCTGGTATTCTTTGCTTTCAGCCAAGATCCATCTGACATCAGCAATGATATTCCTCTTTCCACATCCTCTTCCAAACCCAGCTTGCATCTCTGGAAGTTCTGTCAATATACTGCTGCAACCATTTTTTAATTATCTTCTGTAAGATTTTACTTGTGTACATTATTTATGATATTGTTTGATAATTCCCACATTCTGTGGGATCACCTTTCTTTGGAATGGATACAAATATGGATCTCTTCCAGTCAGTTGGCCAGGTAGCTGCCTTCCAAATCTCTTGGCATAACCAAGTGATTGCCTCCAGTGGGCCATCCATTTGTTGGAACATCTCAATGGGTATTCCATCAATTTCTGGAGCCTTGTTCTTTGCCAATTCCTTCAGTGCAGTTTTGACTTCTTCCTTCAATACTATTGGTTCTTAATCATATGCCATCTCCTGAGATGGATGAACATTGACCAATTCTTTTTGGTACAGTGATTCTGTATTCCTTCCATCTTCTTTTGATGCTTCCTGCATGATTCATTATTTTGCCCATAGAATCTTTCCATATTGCAACTCGAGGCATAAATTTTTTCTTCAGTTTTTTCAGCTTGAGAAATGTCAAGCATGTTCTTCCCTTTTGATTTTCTAACTCCAGGTCTTTGCACATTTCATTATAGTAATTGGCTTTGTCTGCTCGAGCTGCTCTTTGAAATCTTCTGTGCAGCTCTTTTATCTTGTAATTTCTTCCATTTGCTTTAGTTACTATCCATTCAAGGGCAAGTTTCAGAGTCTTTTCTGACATCCATTTTGGTCTTTTCTTCTTTTCTCATCTTTTTAATGACCGCTTGCTTTCTTCTTGGATGATGTTGTTGATGTCATCCCACAATTTCTCTGGTTTTCGGTCATTGGTGTTCAATGCATCAAATCTGTTCTTTAGATGGTCTCTAAATTCAGGAGGGATATATTCCAGGTCATATTTTGGCTCTTGTGGACTTGTTTTAATTGTCTTCCACTTCCACTTGAACTTGCATATGACCAGTTGATGGTCTGTTCCACAATCAGCTCCTGGCATTGTTTTAGCTGAAGATATTGAGCTTCTCCATTGCCTCTTAACACAGATGTAGTCAATCTGCTTCCTGGGTACTCTATCCGGCAAAGTCCACATGTACAGCCACCATTTGTGTTGTTGAAAAAAAATGTATTTGAAATGAATAACTTGTTGGTCTTGCAAAATTCTATCATGAGATCTCCAGCATTATTTCTGTCTTCAAGGCCAAATTTTCCAACTACTGGTGATTCTTCTTTGTTTCCAACTTTTGCATTCCAGTCAGCAGTGATAATCAGCACACCTTGATTGCATGTTTGGTCAATTTCAGACTCCAGAAGTTGGTAAATTTCTTCAATTTCCTCATTTTTTGCTCTGGTGGTTGGTGCGTAAATTTGAATAATAGTAGTATTAACTGGTCTTCCTTGTAGGCATACAGATATTATTCTTTCACTGACAGCATTGAACTTGAGGGTAGATCTTGAAACATTCTTTGTGACAATGAATGCCATGCTATTCCTCTTCAATTTGTCATTCCCGGCATAGTAGATCATATGGCTGTCTGATTCAAAATGGCCAAAACCAGTCCATTTCAGCTCACTAATGCCTAGGATACCAATCTTTATGTGTTCCATTTCATTTTTGACAACTTCCAATTTTCCTAGATTCATACTTTATACATTTCATGTTCTGATTATCAATGGATGTTTCTTCTCATATTGAGTCATGCCATTAAATAATGGAGGTAAAGAAAAATATTCCTGGAATACAGAAGATTCTTTAGGATATCTCTTAGTGCTACCATGCCCTGTGATTAAAGTCAATGGAAAATTACAGCAACCCAATTCTGATGTGATTACTAATGGCCCAGACCCTTCAGGAATGAAGGTTTGAGTCACCCCACCAGGCAAAGAACCACAACCAGCTGAGGTGCTTGCTGAAGGCAAGGGAAATAGGGATGGATGGTGGAAGGAGGTAGTTCTGAATATCAGCTATGACCACATGACCAGTTGCAGAAAGGAGGACTCTGATTATTATATTTCTTCATTTTTATAGCCTGGTATCTACCTAGCACTGGTTGCTCAATGGTTAAGCACTTGGCTGCTAACCAAAAGGTTGGCTGTTGGAGCCCACCTGTGGCTGTATAGGAGAAAAGACCTGGTGATCTGCTTCCATACTGATTGAAAAGCAGAAAAACCAAACTCACTGCCATCAAGTCAATGCCACGAAATATTTTTGTTTCCCTCTGTTATGAATGATGAAGTGTAAACAGGATTAATGCGTTTCGGTTGTACGCATACTAGTGTATCATGTTAGGCACAAATATGATTTTATAATTGTCCTTATGTAGAGATTATATATGGTTAAGGAGATGCATACAACTGCCAAGTTGACAAAGGATGGACTGTGATAGTTGGAGTTGTATGTCAATTTGGCTTGACCACAATTCTGAGTGGTTTAAGCAGTTGTGATGTGGGTTATTCCCATGAAGAGATCAGCTGTAAATGTTTTGAGCAGCCAATCAGCTGAAAGGGAGCTTTCCTAGGGGTGTGGCCTATAAATATATTTATGGACATCCTGGGAAAAGAGACACTCTTCTGTGGATTGGGATCCTGTTGTGCTGCCTACAACTGTTGGTACGTGAACAATCCACCATTCAGCCAGGAAATCTTGGATTCGTTATTTGTTGGAGTCAACCGCCAGCATACTGCCTGCCAACCTTTAGCTCGTCAACCCCTGCAGCTGTGTGAGTCGGGAAGAGCCTCCAGCTTGATGTTTGATCCAAGAACTTGGGACTTGCCAGCTAGTATAAGTATGTGAGCCATTCACCTAAGATACATTTCTCTTTCTCTCTATATATATAAGTTTTACTGGTTTTGCTTCTCTAGAGAACCCAGACTAACACAGTAGTATTAACTGACCTTCTTTGTAGGTGTATGGATATTATCCTATCACTGACAGCATTGTACCTTGGCATAGATCTTGAAACATCCTTTGTGATGATGAATGCCAAACCATTCCTCTTCAATTTGTCATTCCCAACATAGTTGATCATATGGTTGTCTGATTCAAAATGGACAAAACCAGTCCATTTCAGCTCACTGATGCCCAGGATCCTCATGTGTTCCATTTCATTTTTGACAACTTCCAGTTTTCCTAGATTCATACTTTGTACATTCCATGTTCCAATTATTAATGGATATTTACAGCTGTTTTTCCTCATTTTGAGTCATGTCATGTCAGCAGAGGTCCTGAAAGCTTTATTTTATCCATATCATTAAGGTCAGCTCTACTCTGATGAGCTAGCTCTTTCCCAGTCATATTTTGACTGCCTTCTGACCTGAGAGGCTCATTTTCCAGCACTGTACCAGACAGCGTTTCAGGGCTATTCATAAAATTGTCCAATACCATATCAGATAGTGTTTCACTGCTATTCATAAGATTTTCTCTCCCTTAACTGTTTTTTGTCTCTCTTAGCTGTTCCGAACTGCTTCACTCACTTTTTGGTCTCCCTCAGCTGCTCTGAACCACTGCTGACCCTACTTCCTCATCTGTCTCCTCCCTCAACTGCTTTGAACCACACTGCCGCTGCCCTGGCTGGCTTCCTGGTCTGTCTCCTCCCTCAAGCTGCTCTGAACTATACCATTGCCGCCCTCAGCTAGCTTCTTTCACTGTTAACCTCCATATTGTATCTGCAGTCAATAGATCTTTGTAGCCCTTACAGTACTTCTCCCTTGTGCTAAATTTTGCACTGTTGGAACATTTTCTATTGAAATTTTCTACTTCCTTGCCTTCCATGACAATATTTCCTCCTATTTTCCCCACATATCTTTCTGTACTTTCCTCCTTTGCCAGCCCTTACATTTAGAAGTTACCTGGGGTTTCATTCCATTCTTAACCTCTTCTTTGCATGACCCAAGATTTTAACAGCTCCTTCCACATGTTATGTCCTCGTTTATGTGTCTGCTACCCTTTCCACCCAACTAAATTGAGTATAATGAGAGCTAAGCCATCTCTTATTCATTTTTATAGTCTGGTATCTACCTAGCACCGGTAGCTCAATGGTTAAGCACTTGGCTGCTAACCAAAAGGTTGGCTGTTAGAGCCCACCTACTGGCTGTCCAGGAGAAAAGACCTGATAATTTGCTTCCATAAAGATTGAAAACCAAAAAAACCAAGCTCACTGCCATCAAGTGAATACCAACTCATAGTGATCCCATAGAGTTTCCAAGGCTGTACATCTTTACAGAGGCAGGCTGCCTCATCTTTCTTCTGCAGAGCAGCTGGTGAGTTTGAACTGCTGACCTTCTGGTTAGCAGCAAAATGCCTTAACCACAGTACCACGAGAACTCCTTCCCTAAAGATTACAGCCTAAGAAACCCTGTGGGGCAGTTCTACTCTGTATAGGGTTGCTAGAAGTTGGAATCAACTAGATGGAACCTAAAACAACAAAACAACGTCTACCTTGAACCTTGCCTGATACATGATACATGTTCAATAGATATCTCTATTGTGCTTCAACTGAATATGCTCAAGCATATATCTGCAGGGAGCATGGCCATTTGGTTCCAAAATTCTGAGGTTCTGAATTATAAACCAAAGAACGCCCTTCCTTATCCAAAGGAAAATGAAGACTTGCTTGGCATCATGTATTTCCTGATGCCACCTCTGAAAAGTAGCCCTCTGCTAAATGGCCAAGTTGTGCAACAAACCATAACTACTAGTTCATTGGACTCATCTTGAAGTGTTTGTGGGTTTTTTTTTTGTGTACAAAAGAAAGAAAAGATTACATTTCTTATTGATCCTATGAATAATGTTGCATTAACCACCATTATGCAAAAGTGATTTTATTTTCCAAAGTATGATAGCTGGATCAAGGGATTCTTCCTCATGTTTAGAAGCAAATGAAGCACCATCATGTGGGGAAGACATCAAGGCAGTGATTCAGAGAAAACAGTGACCAAAAGAAATAGTGCTGAGTTTTTCCCAGCACTCCACGTTGGCTAAGGTGTCTATGTCTACCTTGTGTGTTTCCACTTATCCTTGTAAGCACCATGTGCTAGTTAAGGTTATTGTCTATTAGGCCAGGCCTGGTTGAGTAGCTGGGCAGCTGAATGTAGTTATTCCTCATGGTGAGATTGGTAATCAAGTCTGTGATGGAATCTACTGGAGCAACTGAGTAGCTGCTTTAGGGATGTGGTCTGCTTCCAGTACATAAGAAACAGCTTTGAGGAAGGTCTCCCTCTTTTTGGCATGCTTGAACCCTGCACATAGCCAAGTCATTGCTCAATAGCCTGCCATGCCCTATTGATCTTGGGACATTTTCTGCACTTGAATTAGGGGCCTGCCATGTTGTTTGGTGATATTGAGACTGTGCTTTTTCACTTGTTCACCTTGGGTTTGTCAGCCTCAGCAGCCAGGTGCTACCTGAGTGGAGAAAAATCTCCAGCTTCAGTGGGCCAGGAGCATGAGGCAGAGCTGAAGTCCAAGGTTGAGGGGTTTTCACCTAGCCCCAGAGCCTGGCACTTTGAATTCAGACTTCTGGCCTCCAAAAATTGTAAAACTAAAGTCCTGTTGGTTAAAGCCATCCCATTTGTGGTATTTTCTGTTAGAGCAGCACAGAGGTAACTGAAACACACCAGTAGGATTGACTCAGAGAATAGGGTGGCCTTCAAGGTGCTCTCTTGGGTGATAGCAAAATAAATGATTTGTCCATCCAAAAACAAAAATATATCCTGAAGTGGGTGCCCCTCCTAGATTCACTGCTTCAAAAAGATGTTGTATTTGGGCATGATCTGTGGGAGAATAGAAAACATTGAAGTTCTGGACCAGAAAGGAAAAGTTAAAGAATCTAAGTTTCAGGGTTGTACTGAGATTGACTTCAAGTCTCCTTCCTCAGGAGAAGCCACAGACCCAGCTCAGATGGGGAGGTGGTCCTACATATACAGACACAGGGTCCCCTGGGGAGATGCACATTTGTAATAATAATAATAATAATGAAAAACCCAAGCCCCATTGAGTTGATTCCAATTTATGGAAAGCCCATACGTGCAGAGTAGAACTGTACTCTGTATACTTTGTGAGGCTGTGACCTTTTGGAAGCAGATTGCCAGGTGTTTCTTCCCAGTCACATCTGGGTGGGTTCAAACCCCCTATGACTGAAACCCAGTGGTCATCAAGGTCCAGTGGCCTGCATTCCACAAAATGAGAGGGAGGAAGTTCTGTAAACGTAATTGACACAATCTTTTTTTTTTTTTTTTTTTTAGG